>NC_135880.1:150453634-150671134 GCF_964194155.1 Cetorhinus maximus | reverse complement strand
AGCTCTACTAACCCTAATAATCTGTTGGTGGATAGATTGCAGGACTGCCATGATATCCTTCAAGGCCCTTTGGGCACTGCGATCCACAGCTATCATGGCAGCAGCCTGAGCTTGCATAGTAACAAGCTGACTTGCATGTCAGTTATCTGAGCTTCCACTGCAGTACTCAAATGCTGGGAGGCTGCTGCTGGTGCTGAAATGTAAGCTGTCATGTCGGACATCAGACACTGCTTCAACATTGGGTCCACAAGTGCAAATGGAGTTGGTCACCACTTCCATGCGAGAAAGAATGGGCTCCAAGTCCTGTATAAAGTCTGCACTGTGTTGGTGCTGGACTCCTCCCTAATCCTTGACATTGACTGCTTTCTGGCAAACTTCCCTATGGACCAAACATTTTGATCTGCATACCCACTAGTGACGTAGGAGATATACGAATACTGTCATCTTTGATAGTTTTAGCTGACTCTTGACCATAGCCTCAGCAATGGACATCCCAATAATGGCTACCACTGTCTTCTCCATGGAGATTAGAACATGCAGGTGCGCTTGTCTGTCTCTGGTTTGCTTCTGTTCCCTCTGTTCGCACACTACTTTGTCCTGTGTGAGAAAGAGAAGTGTGCCAGTGAGTGCCATGTGATCTGTTTGGTTGAATAGCTGGCAGCAGGTCTAACCTAAGAAATGTAGGTATGAGATTGCAGCAATGTGTGAGCATGATGTGAAGTATATGAATGTTAGGTATGAGGTGTGGTGATTTGTGGCTATGTCTACTGGTGCAGTTGGTAGGATATGTCATGTGAAGGTGCATTCATGGTGACCTTGACCATTGTGTGAGGTGTGAGGTCATTGAATTTCTTGCAGCACTTCATCCAGGTCCTTGGAGCTTGACTCCTGATATTGACCTCAAGGGCTATCTGTAGCCATTGCATTTTGACCATGTGTCTGGTGGGCCTCCCCCACCCTGCGGATACAGGACAATTCTCCTGCTTTCCACCACCTCCACTGAAAGCTCCAGTGCAGCTTCCAAAAAACCTTGCAGCTCATCCTCTTTGTCTGTTTTGCCATTCCTCACTCTTTCCCAGGGTCAGATTCTCATAAACTATTACTCCTAGTACCTGATCCAGACACATGACCTCCCCAGGCTAACTTTATGTGGTGCTAGCCAGGCATAATATTGGACCCCTTTTCATGTGTCCAGCCAATGGACAGCACGGTTAGCACTGGCCAGACACAGAGATCAATTCAACTGAAGAGGCTTCACAAAGCCTGCATTGCAATCAGCAGACCTGCTTAATTAGGTATTGCAATCTCTTTGCCCTTTATCAAGGGTTATCTAATTTATCCTTCCTTATCTCTTTAAATAACCGACATGTTTCTGTCTTTATATAGAACGATGATGCAAAGCATTTTATATTTCGACTCATGGCTCTTCGGTCTTGCATTAACAACCCATAAGATTCTTTATCCTTAACGAGGGAAATAGCTCATGTGACCTGGAAGAGCATTAAATCCTTAACTGTTGATAATGGACCCGATTAAATTGAAATTTAAGAAATAGGTTTCTAGTTTTTTATGGTTGATTAATCATGTATTGTACATTCCCAGTATTAAATAAAGAATATTGGAAGACAGAATTAATTCTTAGTTTCCGTTGGGAATTAACATAACTCACTCACTTTCCTGTTCTTGGTCCAATGGCTACTAACCAGGGATCACACTGGATATAACCACTTTTGTTGTTACTAGGGCTGGAGTTTTCTGGCGCTGTTGGTGTTGGGGTGGACGGGGGCAGGGGGGAGTTTGGGGGTTGAGAGACAATATGGCGAGAAGGCAAAAATTAGTTTTACGCTGTCGTGAAACTAGTTTGTGATCGTCCGCTCCACCTGTCAATGGCAGGCAGCACAGACTAAAGGAAATACTCAAGCACATGCCAGGGAGGGGATGAGGGGATGGGGCTGGGGGTGTGCAGTCAGAGAGGTGGTCAGGGAAGCAGCCAAGCACTTGGAAAAGCTTGTCAAAAATGAGCATTCCTCCGCATCTGAGACTGTTCAGCAGCAGCTCCATTGACATGCTTGGAGTCGGGCCTCTGAAGCTTTTCTGCCCACTCAAGCAATGCAAAAACATGAAGGTGCCACCAAATGCTCCAGAACTTTTCACCCCTCAGGCGCAGACTGCAAATTAATGTGTATTTTAGGAGGCAGCAGGGCTATTGACTGACTGGGCAAGCTGTACAATCCCATTGCGAAAGGTGGCCACGGCGCAGTCACTGGTGGAGACACTCACAGTCCCTTACAATGTCTTTATCAAGGTTTGGACCAGTATCCATTATGGTTCATGCTAACAGCACAGCCTTGCAGTGTGGGTTAGGAGAATGCCTGTGCCTGAGCTGAGAGCACAGCATGCAGTCCAATGGCCGAAGCAGCCACCAATCAGTCAAGTGGAGTGGGGTGGAGGTGGGTGGGGTTTCAGACAGCCCATGAGCACATTAGACACTGGCCACCAAAGCGTGAAGGGGCCTTCAGACTTAACCAGGAGAGGTTCTTAGTACAACTGTGCTAACCCACATGTCTCTCTCTTTGATTCTGCAGGAGGAGAATATCAGGATTATAGAGCCTGGTGATTTAGCAGTGTACCTCATGGCTTACAGGGAGCAGAGAAGAAGAGGAGAGCAGCGAAGGCACCTGGCTTGGCAATGGGAGGAGCACCTCCCTCATGATGAAGGTGCAACAGGGCCTGCTGCGTATTCAGCTGAAGATCCATAGTGAGCTGTCACTCGTAGGCGCCTCACTAGTGCCAGGGTCCATAGGTGGCGACTGTCATTCCTGCAGATGACTGAGAATTAGTGTTGCCGAAGACCGTGCATGTCTAGGGAACTGGTCAGTCACATATGCCACCTGCTGCTGGATTTTTTGCCATGGGTATATGGAGGCCATCTGCTGTCAGTGGCTGTGCAAGTGACCAAGGCACTCAATATTTACGCCAATGGTTCCTTCCAGGGCTCCACAGGTGACCTGTGTGGGATCTCGCAAGCCTCCATACACGAGTTTATCTGGGAGGTGTTGGGTGCCATCTTCGTGAAGGCACAGAACTTGGTGCATTTCGACTGGGATCAGGAAAGCCAGGAAGCAAGAGTGCTGGGCTTTACCTAGATCTCGTTTTCCACACGTGCAGCACACCATCAACTGCACTCACCTGGCACTTAGATCTCCATGGCAACAAGCAGTCAACTACGTCAACTGCAAGGGCATACACTCGCTGAATGTTTAGCTGGTGTGCGACCACCATAAATGCAGCCTACAGGTCTGCGCACGATTCCCAGGGAGCATCCGCGACTCCTACATCCCTCGCAGGTCTCAGATCCCTGAAATCTTCCAGGGTCCACAGAGGCTGCAGAGTTAGCTCCTTGGGGACATGCACCCACAGAGGCTGATGATGCCCGTGCGGCGGCCTCAGACTGCAACAGAGCGACGGTATAATGAGGCTCATGCTGCGACCCGGAGCAAATGATAGGCCTTTTGAAAATCAAGTTCCGGTGCCTTGACAGGTTCGGTGGTGCATTGCAGTACAGTTCCCAGAGGGTGTTAGACATCATTGTCGTTTGCTGCATGCTCCACAACTTGGCAATGCAAAGTGGGGAGGACTTGGCTGAGGAGGAGTTGGAGAGCTGCACGTATCCTCCCATGAGGAGGACGTTAAAGGGGACGACGATGAAGCCCTCGAAGGCAAGGATGCCAGCGATGAGGCCATCCCATTGGCCAGATGAGGCAGGCGCTCGGGAGGCCCTCATAGGCACAAGATTCATGGACGATGATGACGAGATGTATTGAGAACAGTCCTGATGTCCTCACCTTGCATCTGTGGACGTTTGACACCTGTGTGGCTGATGGCAGAGCACATACCCTCAGTGCTCAGGCTCATGTCATGGAGACGCAGCAGAGGCCCTAATTGTCACTAGATTCCAGGAGGATGATGACGACATGCAGTGAGGACATTCCATAGATCTTCACATTTCCTCTGTGAATGCCTGACTCCTGTTTGGCTGAGGGAAGCTTGCTCACGCTCTGCGATCAAGGTCACATCATGGAAATGCAGACGTAAAACTTTAAATGCACCTGATCCTTTGTCCGCCTTCAGCACCTGACCCCTTCAGGAGCACAGTGTCGCCAGTCACCGATGTTGAAGAGATTGGGGGTGCCGGTCCCATCTCAAAGGTACTGAGAGCACGCAGAGAGAATGATGGAACTCTGTGACACCTGCCTATGACATTCTGGCAGCAACGGCAAGCAGCATTGAGGTGCAGGCATCACGAATGTGTCCAGTGAGTGTGAAGCTGGACCATCATTTTGGTCTGAGGGTTACACACTGCACAGGGAAGAGGCCTGGACTGAGACACCTACTTTTCTTTTGTGCAGGAACCAAGGTTTCACATCTGAGTGACACAAACATTGTCCATTATAACAAGGAGCCATCGGCAAGCAGACATTCTTGGGAGTTTATTTATAATAGGGAACATTAAGTACAAGTGATTAACACCCACACCGAGGCTGTGGAACTACATCTTCTTAACCTTCCTAACTATTACGTCTTGGTGCTCCCCCGACATCCACAGCGGAGCTGGAGGCAGCCTGCTGACTGCTATGCCCTATTGTGATGACCTTGGCAGACATCCTCTGGAGGGCTGAGATCTGGAGGGCCCCAGCTTCTTTTCGATGTCCTACTCTGTGGCAGTGGCACCCTCCTTGCCTTGTGGAGCTGGAGCTGCTGGGGTCACAGGAAGAGGGGATTTGGATGGGCCGGACACTCCTGGGGTCACCTGGGTGGATGGCCCCGGGATGTGCACCTGCTGATCCTCCTCCCTATGGGTGCCTGAGGACCCCTGGCTGACTTCTTGAGGAGAAGAGGAAGCTGGAGTAAGATCGAGTTGCCATGCATCCCTCTCATGCTGACACTGTTCAGGGATGGATCTCAGCCCGTGAAGCAGTGCAGGACCGATGTCCTGGACCAAGGTCTCCATGGCAGCCGCCATCCTACCAGTATTGACCTCGGTACGTTGGCATCCCTGTGCTATCACCTATGACTGAAGGCAGACAGACTCCTCCGTCATGCCTTGTAATCTGAGGAGTGCAGCGGACATCCCTTCCTGATGTTCCTGAGCTTGCCTTTGCAGCTCCAGCAACTGAGGTATGACCGAGTCCAGAGGCTTCTCGTCTGACTCAGACTCAGCAGATTTTTGGTCTCCAGCAGTCCTCCGAGTGCCAAAAAACTGGGAAGTTCCTGCCATCGCCTGCTGTGGATCAGATAGTGCGATGTGCTTACCAGCTTCTGACCCCAAGGCTACTCTAGAACTAAGTCTCACTGAGGTCTCTGTGCTTGTGGAGGGCGTGGATGAATGCTGTGATGGGTCCTCAATTAGGGTGTCATCAGATTCTTCTTCCGAGGTTTCTTCAGGGTTGGAGTTGACTGCTTCCCAGATGTGCCTGCGAAAGCAAAGAGAGATAATTAGTACATGACAGGGAACAGGGAAACTGACTCACAGCATGGTTGTCTGATGGATGTTGCGCTGCTGGATCCTCATTTGGTAGAGCACCACCGACTGCACCGTCAGTACAGGAACTGTCCAGATTGTCGCCCGCCAGTGACTATTTTCAAAGTCTATGAGGACCTTGAAGTTAAGCATTTCTCCACCAGCCTGTGGCCTCTCCCTTTTGTTGTGTGCCAGCTTGTCCTTTATGAAGACAGATGGAGAGAGTGTAAGCAGGATGCCTGCCAGGTCAGATGGGAAGGATGTCTGGCATGTGTGGGTGGTGAGTGATGCCATGAACGGGATAAGGACATGATCTGCAGGGCGGATAAGGGTGTATGAGAGAATGAATGGTGATGTCCCTTGAACTGGCTATGAGTGAGATCCCTGTGGGCATGTGATGGGTGTGTGAGTGTGTGAGTTGAGAGCAATGAGAAGAGTAACTTCCACTGTCAGAACAGAGGAGATCATTCATCTTCTTTTGGCACTGGGTGGCTGTTCTCTTTTGCAGTGCATTGGCATTGACCACCACTGCCATGCCCTCCCCTGCTGGATTGGTGACCTTGCTTGCTGGTCGCCCAGAGCGGGGGTACAGGACTTCACGGCGAGCCTCTACTTCGTCCAGTAGGTGCCTGAGGGAGGTGTCACTAAATTTGGGGGAAGCATGTTTCCTCCCTTAGGCAGCCATGAATTTGCAGCAGCTTCCGATCCCTTAGAGTGTACTAGCTGCAGGGGCACTCTTGAAATATGGTGCCTGGGTTACTGAAGGCCTGAGGTGACAACGGGGTAGGTGAATCAGTGATCCAGCTTGTTTCCCAGGAATGCATTATTAATAAGGCAGGACATGTCAGGTATGGGACGATACAATGTGAAAACCCGCCATTGCAGCCAGTGGGTAAAACGTTCTTTTTTCCCACCCGCTATCACATTTGGTGCAAATCTGGGATGATTCCACCCTCAGTATAACCACTGCTTTTGTGCACAACCACAGCACTCTGAAAGGGAATTAGATATACTTCTACAGTAATAAATGGCTGCAGTGAGTTCCAAAGCAGTAATTCAATTGAATGGGCCTGATAACCTCATAAACTAGGAGTGTGAAGCTTGAGAGGTTTATAAATGTTACCAGAACCAAATAATGGAATTATTGCCTCATCATTCATTGTCAGAATGTTATTGTTTGCATTATTACCTCAGTCACTGAAGGAATGTGGAGGTAATGTTTTCGCCCCTGTTTGTTGGTCTGTTTGTCTGTTTGTAAACAATATATCTCAAAAAATAATGGATGAATTTTAACAAAACTTGTTGCTCGGTTAGGGAATGTCCCAAGCAAGAACTGATTAGTTTTTGGCAAAGATGCAGATCCAAATCCTGGAGTTTTTTTAAACGGATCCAATAACATTAGGAGATAGAGTGAATTGACTTTTTTTTAGAAGGCTGTAAGCTGTTTGATTTAGAATGTTGTTGATTGTTTTCAAATATTGTGGATTGTTTCAGCTGCTGTCATGGAATTTTTCACAGCTGTCAACACATGAGCAGAGTTTTCAGAGCAGGTTGTTGCTTGTGAATTGATCTGAAGCTTCCTCATAGAGATGGATGTTGTTAATAAAAATATTTTTTTTTAGATTTGTAGTTACAGAACATCATCCAGGCACCAAAAAGCCTCAAGAAAGAATTGTGTAATTGGAATAACATTGAGTTAACACACAATGGCAGTGGTATGTGCTCCACCGAATGACTTCTTCACTTGTATTGACTTTGCTAATAGGATAATTTGCTAATCCAAGGCCCTTTCTACCTTATCTGTTGGAATTAAAAGATCCCTGAGGAATATCTAAGAGGAGCATGAGATTTACCCATGTGTCCTCACTGACATTTATCCCTCAAGAAACACTATCAAGAACAAATTATTTGGCCATTTATCTCATTGCTGTTTTGGGGACCTTGTTGTGTTTCATAGTTGCCACATTTCTAGCATTGCAATAGTGACTATAGTTCAAACTCTGAAGAGGTCAAACATCTCTGCCAAGTGACCAAACAAAGCTGTCTCAGGCTTCCCAAGAGTGCAGGGTGCAATAGACAGCACCCATATGGCTATACGGGCTCCATGGCAGCAGGCCCTAATGTTTATAAACCACAAAGGCTATCATTCCATCAATGTAAACTGGTGTGTGATCACCAGAAGCACATGCTGCACATTTGTGCATGGTACCCTGGGAGTTCCCATGACTCCCACATCCTGAGTCACTCCCAGGTGCCTGAGATTTTCAAGGGGCCATTTTCTCTGCAGGGATGGCTGCATGGGGATAAGGGGTACCTACTGAAAAGCTGGCTGATAACACTGGTACATCGCCCTCAAAGTCTGTCCGAGGAGAGGTACAACACTGCTCGCAGCTCCACATGCTCCCTCATAGAGCAGATCATAGGGCTTCTGGAGATGCATTTCAGAAGCTCAGGTGGCTCACTACAGCACACTCCTGACAGGGTTTTCTGCATGATGCACCATTCACAATCTGGCAATGCAATGAGGTGAATCCCTGTCAGTGGATGAACTGCAGCAGGATGAGAGCTCATCGGAGGATGAAGATCTGGAGCCCCAGGAAACTCAGGAGGTTGCTGAGGGTCAACCTGAGCACGATCATGTCATGTGGGAAGGAAGATGTGGGAGACATGCCCGTGATCCGTTAATTGCTGACAGGTTCCAGGAAGAGTAAAGTTAAATGAGGGAATATGGTCCCATATCTCCTAGCTCTCAATGCCATTTTCTTTCATCTCAGGGAATATCCACCCACTTGCAGCAAGACCGAGTCCTACATTCACACTTGCATGTTCTAGCCTCATGAATCGCCAGGCCATGATCTTTGCTTTGGTCCATGGGGCCCTGTGACTGAGCTCACTCTGGGGACTGAGAGTCCACTTAGGAACAAGGGCGATGTGAGAGAAGACTTGAAGCCTTCGCTACCATCTAAAGATGCAAACACTGCTGCAATTGAGATGTGGACATACCTAGGGATCCCCTCCTCCTGTGCATGTCATTGCTTCACTGCCACTGAGAGGACACAAATGCCGCTAGAATATCAGTGCTGATGAGCTGCCCTCACTCAGTGGTGCCCCTTGAGGAAGAAGCACTTGAAATGCTTCAAGACACTTCAAACACTTCAAATAAAGATTTAAACACATCTCCCTGACATCACACAAAGGTGTGGAGACTAGTTCAACTGAGATTGACATTACAGGAATGTGAATCTTACAGTGGGACACTAACACTGAGTGGGAGCAAGGCTAAACCTCGAAGTAAGAGGATTCCAAAGTGAAGATCACAACGCCTTCAGTTGCCAAGAACATTCACATAACCATCAAATGTATTCACAAAAGTGCAATTTCTTTACATGTCCAGCACCTGTGACCCAAAAGTGACATCAATTTTTCTTAACTTTCTAACTCTATGCCTGGGTGCAGCCCTGACCTGCAGCAGAGGTGGAGGCAGCCTGCTAACTGCTACATCCTGATGCCTGTGATGACCTTGGCAGACGTCCTCTGGTGGCCCAAGGCCTGATAAGGGTCATCTGCTCAGAGGCAGAACTGTCCTTGGTGGCCTGAGAAGCTGGAGTGGATGGAGTCACTGGCAGAGGGGGCTGTGAGCAGCTGCACACCCTTGGAGCATCCTGAGAGGAAGCCCCAGGGGTGTCCGGCTGATGCTCGTCCTCCCTGTGAGTGCCCGACGGCCCCGCCCTAACTCCTGCAGGAGATGGTGTACCAGGAGGGAGGCCAAGGTGCCTCATCCCCATGTCCCCTACATCCTGATGGTGCCCACAAGGGTGTGTGACCATGGAGTGCAAGGCTGAGCGCAAATCTGACGAGACCTCCTAGACCAAGGCCTCCATGGTGGTCGCCAGCTTTCCCATGGTGACCTTGAGGCACTCGTATGTGGGAGCCACAACATCAGACAGAGCATGACCGGACTCCTCCATCATTCGCCCTAGTCTGCTGAGTGACTGCCTGATGTTCCGCCGCCTGTCGTTGCATCTCCAGCCTTGAGTTAGCGGCCACTTCTAGAGGCTTATCATCTGACTCGGACTGAGCGGGTGGCTGGCGTCCAGCAGCCCTCCGAGTGCCGGAGACCTGGGCTGTCCCTGCTTCCAACTGCTGGGGGGATGTGTCAGTGAGGTGTTTCCCAGGAAGTGAGCACGAGCCTAATCTACAGCTGTACCCCACTGACGTGTGCGTCTCTGAGCTGGTGGAGAGCATATGGGAGTGCCAAGACGGTTCTTCCAGAGCTTCCTCTTCGGATGTAGTCTGGATAACAGTGGAGAGGTGTTGGACGGGGATGGTGTGGTGAACCGTGTCAAATGCTGCAGACACATTGAGAAGGGCGAGGAGGGAAAGTTTACCTTTGTCACAGTACCGTAGGATGTCATTTGTGATTTTACTAAGAGCAGTTTTGGTACTGTGGTAGGGATAGAAACCTGATTGGAGGGACTCAAACATGAAGGTGGCAAAAAGATGGGAATGGATTTGGGCAGTCAAGGACTTTTGAGAGGAAAGGGAAGTTGGAGATGGGATGGCAGTTTGTAAGGACCGTGGGGTCAAGGGTTATTTTTTTGAGGAGAAGGGTGATGACACCAGATTTAAAGGAGAGAGGGACAATACCTGAAGAAAAAGAACCACTTGCAATCTCAGCTAACATAGAAGCCAAGAGGGGAAGTTGGGTGATCAGCAGTTTATTGGGAATCAGGTTGAGGGATCAGACTCATGGGGAGTTGAGCTCAGTGAGACCATGAGGAGAAATAAGAAAGAAACTGGAATGCTGTGTTTGGCTGCAGTAGAGAGCTTCAGATGGAGCTTGGTGACTGAGGGAGTTCAAGGGTTAAATTAAGGGTTAAATTCTATCTAAAGCCTAGTATTTCTTTAATTTAGCAATTAACTAAAAGTTGTTGTTAGGGTTGGGAGAAGGTGAGTTTTAGACCGGAGAGGAGAGGCCAGTGAGAGTGGTATAAAAGGGTGCGATAAACAAAGGCCGAGACCGGAGAGGAGAAGCATACCCTCAGGACCTTCAGGCGGTGAAGTTCGAAGTGAAGTCTTGGTTCAAAAAGTGATGTGACACAGGGAAGGCAACTGATTGGTAAGTAGGGTCAGGTGAGTACTTCTACTTCTACTTTTTCTACTAATTAAACTGCTGCAGTCCATTAGCTTAAACAAAATAAGGTAAGGACTTGGGGCTGTACTGGGAGTGTTTGGAGTGGAATAAGGCCCCTAACATAGTTAGTTTTCTTTAAAGGGAGTAACTAACGAGCTTAATCTAAAGAGAAGTCATGGCAGCAGAGCTCGCACCCATGATATGCTCCTCCTGCGCTATGTGGGAGGTCATGGACTCTTCCAGTGTCCTTAGCGACCATGTGTGCAGGAAGTGTGTCCAGCTGCAGCTACTGGCTAACTGCATTTCAGAGCTGGAGCTGCAGGTGAATTCACTGTGGAGCATCCGCTGAGAATGTCGTGGATGGTACATTCAGTGAGGCGGTCAAACTGCAGGTAAAGACTGAAAAGGCAGAAAGGGGATGGGTGATCACCAGGCAGAGTAGAGGAAGGCAGGTAGTGCAGGAGTTCACTGTGGCTGTCCCCCTCTCTAACAGATATACTGTTTTGGATACTGTTTTGGATACTGTTGGGGGAGACGACTTCTCAGGGGAAAGCAGCAGGAGGCAAATCAATGGCACCACGGGTGGCTGTGCTGCACAAGAGTGGAAGAAGAAGAGTAGCAGGGCTATAGTAATGGGGGATTCAATAGTAAGGAGAACAGACGGGTGTTTCTGCAGCTGCAGAAGAGACTCTAGGATGGTATGTTGCCTCCCTGGTGCCAGGATCAAGGATGTCTCGGAGAGGCTGCAGGGCATTTTGAAGGGGGAGGGCGAACAGCCAGTGGTCGTGGTACATATTGGTATCAACAACATAGGTAAAAAAAGGGATGAGGTCCTACAAGATGAATATAGGGAATTAGGACATAAATTAAAAAGTAGGACCTCAACGGTAGTAATCTCAGAATTACTCAGAATCTCAATATCCACAATGGTACATCTGTTAGAGAGGGGGACAGCTACAGTAGACTCTTGCACTACCTGCCTTCCTCTACTCTGCCTGGTGATTAGCCATCCCCTTTCTGCCTTTTCAGTGCCATGTGCTAGCAAGAGTAGAAATGACAGGATATATCGGATAAATACATGGCTGAAGAAATGGTTAGAGTGGAGGGATTCCGATTCCTGGAACATTGGGACTGGGTCTGGGGAAGGTGGGACCAGTATAAACAGGGCAGGTTGCATTTGTGGGCAGGATTGGCACCAGTGTCCTTGGCGGGGTGTTTGCTAGTGCCATCAGGGAGTGTTTAAACTAGAATGGCAGGAGGATAGGAACCTGAGCAGGGAGACAGAGGAGGGGGAATCAAGGATAGAAGCGAAAGACAGAAAAGTAAGAAGCAAAAGTGGAAGGCAGAAAAAACAAGGGTTAAAAAAAATGGGGTCATAGTGCAAAATAAAGCTAAGATAACTAACAAGTTTAAAAAGACAAGTCTAAATGCATTGTATCTTAATGTGTGGAGCATTTGCAATAAGGCAGATGAATTAAAAGCGCAAATAGATATAAACAGTTATAATATAGTTGCAATTATGGAGACATGGCTGCAGGGTGACCAAGGATAGGAACTGAACATCCAGGGATATTCAATATTTAGGAAGGACAGACAAATAGGGAAAGGAGGTGGGGTAGCACTGTTAGTAACAGAGGAAATTAATGTAATAGCGAGGAAGGATATTGGCTTGGAAAATCATGATGTGGAATCTGTTTAGGTGGAGAAAAGAAACACCAAGGGGCAGAAAATATTGGTGGGAGTTGTCTATAGGCCCCCGAACAGTAACAGAAATGCAAGGGAAAGCATTAAACAGGAAATTAGAGATGCATGCAATAAGGGCACAACTGTAATTATGGATGACTTTAATCTACATACAGATTATACAAACCAAGCTAGCAATAATGCTGTGGAGGAGGATTTCTTGATGTTTGTACGTGATGGTTTTTTAGACCAATATATTGAGGAACCAACTAGAGAGCAGGCTATCCTAGATTGGGTATTGTGCAATGACAAGGGATTAATTAACAATCGTGTTGTGTGGGGTCCCTTTGGGAAGAGCGACCCTAAAATGATAGAATTGTTCATTAAGATGAAGAGTGAAGAAGTTGAATCTGAAACTAGGGTTCTGAATCTAAATAAAGGGAACTACAAGGGTATGAGGCGTGAGTTGGAAATGATGGATTGGGGAACTTTACTGAAAGGGTTGATGGTGGATAGGCAATGGCTAATTATTAGGGAACGGATGCATGAATTATAACAATTATTCATTTGTGTCTGGCGCAAAAATAAAACAGGAAAGGTGGCTCAACCACGAAGTACAAAAGAAATTAGGGATAATATTAGATACAAAGAGGAGACATATACAGTTGCCAGAAAAAGCAGCAAGCCTAAGGGGAGCAGTTTAGAATTCAGCAAAAGTGGACAAAAAGATTGATCAAGAAGGGGAAAATTGAGTATGAGAGTAAACGTGCACGGAACATAAAAACTGACTGTAAAAGCTTCTATAAATATGTGAAGAGAAAAAGATAACTAAAGACAAATGTAGGTCCCTTACAGACAGAAACGGGAAATTATAATGGGGAACAAAGAAATGGCAGAAGAATTGAACACATATTTTGGTTCAGTCTTCACAAAAGAGGACACAAATAATTCCCCAGAAATGTTAGGGAACCAAGGGTATAGTGAGAGGAAGGAATTGAAGAAAATCAGTATTGGTAAAAAAAATGGTGCTAGAGAAATTAATTGGGTTAAAGGCGGAAAAATCCCTAGGGCCTGATAATCTGCATCCCACAGCACTAAAGGAAGTGGCCCTGAAAATATTGGATGCATTGGTGGTCATCTTCCAAAATTCTATAGACTCTGGAGCAGTTCCTATAGATTGAAGGGTGGCAAGTGTAACCCCACTATTTAAAAAAGGAGGTAGAGAGAAAACAGAGAATTACAGATCAGTTAGCCAAATATCAGTATTGGGGAAAAAGCTAGAATCTATTATAAAAGACATTGTAACAGAACAGTTGGAAAGCATTAATGGGATTAGATAAAGTCATCATGAGTTTATGAAAAGGAAATTATGCTTAACTAGTCTACTGGAGTTTTTTGAGGACTTAACTAGTCAAATAGATAAAACCAAAAAGTTTAATTTAATTTAAAGGGGTAAGGTATGGCAGGAGAGCTCAAGCCGTGGTGTGCTCATCCTGCTCTATGTGGGAAGCTGGGAACATTTCCAGTGCCCGGGGCCAGCATGTTTATGGTAAGTGCCTCCAACTGCAGCTCCTGGAAGCCCAGGCTTTGGAGCTGGGGCAGTGGCTGGGGACACTGTGGAGCATCTGTGAGGTGGAAAGTATCGTGGATAGCATATATAGAGAGGTGGTCACACCGCGGGCTAAGAGTTCACAGGCAGGAAGGGATGGGTGACCACCAGGCAGAGCAAGAGGACTAGGCAGGCAGTGCAGGTAGCTCCTGTGGCTATTCCACTGCAGAACAGATATACCGCTTTGGATACTGTTGGGGGGAATGGCCTCACAGGTGAAAGCAGCAACAGCCAAATTCGTTGCACCATGGTTGGCTCCGCTGCATAGGGGGGGAATAAAAAGTGTGGGAATGCAATATTTATAGGGGATTCGATTGAAGGGGAATAGATAGGCATTTCTGTGGCCGCAAACGAGACTCCAGGATGGTATGTTGCCTCCCTGGTGCTAGGGTCAAGGATGTCTCAGAATGGCTAGAGGACATTCTGAAGGGGGAGGGTGAACAGCCAATGGTCGTGGTACACATTGATACAAACGACATAGGTTAAAAAAGGGATGAGGTCCTAAAAGCAGAATATAGGGAGTTAGGAAGTAAGTTGAAAAGTAGGACCTCAAAGGTGGTGATCTCAGGATTGTTCCCAGTGCCACATGCTAGTCAGAGAAGAAATAGCAGGATACATCGGATGAATACGTGGCTGAAGAGTTGGTGTGAGGGGGAGGGTTTCAGATTCCTGGGAAATTGGGACCTTTTCTGGGGGAGGTGGGACCAGTACAAACTGGACGGGTTACACCTGGGCAGGACCGGGACTGATGTCCTTGGGGGAATATTTGCTAGAGTGGTTGGGGAGGATTTAAACTAAAATAGCAGGGGGATGGAAACCTATGCAAGGAGTCAGAGGAAGGAGGATCAAGGACAAGAACAAAAGACAGAAAGGGGAATAAGAAAAGTGATAGTCAGAGAAATCAAGGGCAAGAATCAAACAGGGCCTCAGTGAAAAATAGTGGGAACGGGACAAGTAATGTTAAAAAGACAAGCCTTAAGGCTTTGTGCCTTAATGCAAGGAGCATTCGCAATAAAGTGGATGAATTAACCATGCAAATAGATGTAAACAGGTATGATATAGTCGGGATTACGGAGACATGGCTGCAGGGTGACCAGGGATGGGAACTGAACATCCAGGGGTATTCAGTATTTAGGAAGGACAGACAAAAAGAAAAAGGCGGTGGAGTTGCATTGCTGGTTAAAGAGGAAATTAACGCAATAGTGAGGAAAGACATTCGCTCCGACAATGTGGAATCTGTATGGGTAGAGCTGAGAAACACTAAAGGGCAAAAAATGTTAGTGGGGATTGTATATAGACCACCAAACTTTAGTGGTGATGTTGGGAATGGCATTAAACAGGAAATTAGAGACACATGCAATAAAGGAACATCTGTAATTATGGGTGACTTTAATCTGCATATAGAGTGGGCAAATCAAATTAGTAACAATACCATAGAGGAGGAATTCCTGGAGTGTATACAGGAAAATTTTCTGGACCAATAAGCTGAGGAACCAACTAGAGAACAGGCTGCCCTAGACTGGGTATTGTGTATTGAGAAAGGAATAATTGACAATCTAGTTGTTCATCCTTGGGGATGAACCTCCATAATATGATAGAATTCTTCATCAAGATGGAGAGTGATGCAGTTGATTCTGAGACTTGGGTCCTGAATCTTAATGAAGGAAACTACGATGGTATGAGGTACGAGTTGGCTATGACGGATTGGGAAACGTTACTTAAAGGGATGACGGTGGATAGGCAATGGCAAACATTCAAACAGCACATGGGTGAACTGCAACAATTGTTTATTCCTGTCTGGTGCAAAAGTAAAACAGGAAAGTTGTCCAAACCATAGCTTATAAGGGAAAATAGACATAGTATTAGATCCAAGGAAGAGGCATACAAATTGGCCAGAAAAAAACAACAAACCTGAGGATTGGGAGCAGTTTAGAATTCAGCAAAGGAGGACCAAGGGATTGATTAAGAAGGGGAAAATAGAGTATGAGAGTAAGCTTGCAGGGAACATAAAAACTGACTGTAAATGTTTCTATAGGTATGTGAAGAGAAAAAGACTGGTGAAGACAAATGTCGGTTCCTTACAGTCAGAAACAGGGGAATTTATAATGGGGAACATCAAAATGGCTGACCAACTACAACCAAATACATACTTTGATTCTGTCTTCACAAAGGAGGACACTAATAACATACCAGAAATGTTGGGGAACACAGGGGCAGAATTTTCCCCCCGCTGGGGGGATAGTTCAGGAGTGGGCACGTGCACGCGTGCCCCCGATTGGTGGTGCATCGCCATTTTACGTGGGAGGGCCAATTAAGGCCCGCCCAGCGTGACGTCCACCAGGAAGTGCTATGTGCTCCCTGTGCAGGCGGGCGGGGGGGAGGGTGGATTCCCTAAGCTGAGAGTGTTCATCACTTTTAGTTAAACTTTTATTACATTTTTGAAAACCTACATGAAACGTCATCCCGCCCCGTGGATAAGGTTTCATGCTTTCTCTGAAGGTTGGACGGGCAGGTCCATTAATGATGTAAATTACTTTGTCAATGGCCTCAGTTGGCCGTTGACAAGTCAGCGGGCGCACAGCTGATTCGGCTGCGCCCGCCGACCTGAAACTTGAAATGATGCGGGGTGACGTCGGGAATTCCGCCCGACATCATCCCGCGTCCATTTACACGTTGGCGTGCAGGTCCCGCCCCTGGACGCTGATCGTGAAATCCTGCCCAGGATGTAGTGAGTGGGAGGAACTGAAAGAAATCAATGTTAGTAGGGAAATAGTGTTGGCGAAATTGACAGGATTGAAGGCCGATAAATCCCCAGGGTCTGATAATCTACATCCCAGAGTAGTTAAGGAAGTCGCAGATGACACAAAGCTGGGTGGGAGGGTGAGCTGTGAGGAGGATGCAGAGATGCTTCGGTGTGATTTGGACAAGCTGAGTGAGTGGGCAAATGCATGGCAGATGCAGTATAATGCGGAAAAAAGTGAGGTTATCCACTTTGGTAGCAAAAACAGGAAGGCAGATTATTATCTGAAAGGATATAAATTGAGAGAGGGGAATGTGCAACGAGACCTGGGTGTCCTTGTACACCAGTCACTGAAGGTAAGCATGCAGGTGCAGCAGGCGGTAAAGAAGGCAAATGGTATGTTGGCCTTCATAGCCAGAGGATTCGAGTACAGGAGCAGGGATGTCTTGCTACAATTATACAGGGCCTTGGTGAGACCACACCTGGAATATTGTGTGCAGTTTTGGTCTCCTTATCTGAGGAAGGATGTTCTTGCTATAGAGGGAGTGCAGCGAAGGTTTACCAGACTGATTCCTGGGATGGCGGAACTGACGTATGAGGAGAGATTGAGTCGGTTAGGATTATTTTCGATGGAGTTCAGAAGAATGAGGGGAGATCTCATAGAAACCCACAAAATTCTAACAGGACTAGACAGGGTAGATGTAGGAAGGGTGTTCCCAATGCTGGGAGAGTCCAGAATCAGGGATCACAGTCTGAGGATACGGGGTAGATCATTTAGTGCTGAGATGAGGAGAAATTTCTTCACCTAGAGAGTGGTGAGCCTGTGGAATTTGTTACCACAGAAAGTATTTGAGGCCAAAACATTGTATGTTTTCAAGAAGGAGTTAGATATAGCCCTCGGGGCGAAAGGGATCAAAGGATATGGGTAGAAAGCAGGAGCAGGCTATTGTGTTGGATGATTAGCCACGATCATGAAGAATGGCGGAGCAGGCTCGGAGGGCCAAATGGCCTACTCCTGCTCCTATTTCCTATGTTTCTGTGAGAACCAGTGGATGTGGTGTATTTAGATTTCAAGAAGGCTTTTTTTATAAGGTCCCATATAAGGGGCTAGTGGGCAAAATTAAAGCACATGGGATTGGGGGCAATATACTGGCATGGATTGAGAATCGATTGACAGACCGGAAACAGAGAGTGGGAATAAATGGGTCTTTTTCCGAATGGCAGGTGATGACTATTGGTGCACTGCAGAGATCAGTGCTTGGGCCCCAGCTAGTCACAATATATATAATGACTTGGATGAGGAAACCAAATGCAATATTTCCAAGTTTGCTGATGACATAAAACTGGGTGGGGTTGTGAGGAGGATGCAAGGAGGCTTCAGGGCGATTTAGACAAGTTGTGTATGTGGTCAAACACATGGCAGATGAAGTATAATGTAGATAAATGTGAAGTTATACGTTTTGGTGTGAAGAACAGAAAGGCAGAGTATTATTTAAGATATATTGGGAAATGTGGATGTACAAAGGGATCTGGGTGTCCTAGAACACCAGTCAATAAAAGTAAACAGGCAGGTGCAGCAAACAATTAGGAAGGCAAATGGTGTGTTGGCCTTCATTGCAAGAGGATTTGAGTTCAGAAATAGGGATGACTTTCTGCAGTTATACACAGCCTTGGTAAGACCACACCTGGAGTATTGTGTGCAGTTTTGGTCTCCCTATATAAGAACAGATATACTCACCATAGAGGGAGTGCAGCAAAGTTTCACTATGCTGATACCGGGGATGGCAGGACTGTCGTATGAGGAGAGATTGGTTCCGCTGGGCCTATATTCACTAGAGTTTAGAAGAATGAGAGGGGATCTGATTGAAATGTATAAAATTCTAACAGGGCTGGACAGACTAGATGCAGGGAGGATGTTTCCCCTGGCTGGGGAATCTAGAACCAGGGGACACAGTTTAAGGATACGGGGCAGGCCATTTAGGACTGAGATGAGGAAAAATTTCTTCACTCAGAAGGTGGTCAAAGCTGTGGAGGCCAAGTCACTGAATGTATTCAAGAAAGAAATGGATAATTTTTGGATATTACGGGCATCAAGGGATATGGAGAGAAAGCAGGAATATGACGTTGAGATAGAGGATCAGCCATGATCATATTGAATGGCTGAGCAGGCTCGAAGGGCCGAATGGCCTATTCCTGCTCCTAGTTTCTATGTTTCTATGTAAGCTGCGAGTTCAGGGCTAAGGCAGGGGAGTATTAAAGGAAGTTTGGCCAAGCGGGCTTGTGGAAGCAAAGGTTACAGCAGAGGCAGCTGATCGGATTGTTTTTGATCATAGTGACTTTGAAGTCCATGAGTTCCTCACACTTATTGTTGGAAGGAAGGGTGGAGGGGACAGGAAAGATTCAAGAAGAAGACTTGCAATAGAGAAAAGAATTGGGGTTACTTTTGCATTCCTCAATGATCCTACATACTAAGCAGTTTTAGCAGGGCCCAATAGTGTTTTAAGTAGTCTAGTCAGGTGTAGTGTTGGATGGCTAAATCTGTTCTCCACCATACCCTTTCAAATCTGAATCCCTTGGACCTAAGGGGGCTGTGGTTTGTAGGGGGGGTGGCGGCGGCGGTGGTGGGGGGGTGACAAATTATTTTATTGGGAACTAGGATATCAAATCTGGAGGTAAGGGTGCAGTTGATAAGTATTCAGTTCAAAACCAGAAAAGTTATGCTGGACCATTATAAAGCCCTGGTTATGCTGCAACCAGAGCATTGCATCTAGTTCTAGTCACCACAGTTTAGGAATGATCTGAACGTCCTTGAAAGGGTGTATTGGAGATTTATCAGAATGGTTCCAGGGATGAAGGAATTTAGCTGCAGCATTCAGTTGGAGAAGTTGGGGTTGTTCTCCTTGCAGCAAAGGATATTGAAAGAAGATTTGATAGAGATGTATAAGATTATAAGGTTTAGATAAGGTAGATGAGATGATGTTCCCATTACCTGGTGGTGCAAGGACTAGCAGAAACAATAAATTTAAGGTTTTGGGCAAGAGGTACAGGGGGGATCTGAAGATGAACCATTTTATGGAGCGATTGGTAATGACCTGGAATTCTTTGCCTGTACTGCTGGTGGAAGTGAAGTCATTCAATGAACTTAAAAGGAAATTGGATTGGCACTTGAGGGAAATAGACTTGCCAGACTACAGAGATAGAGTGGGAGAATGGGACTGACTGTATTGCTCTAATTACTTCATCCATTTCTACCTTTCAAAAAACAAGTTTGATTGTGATTTAATGCAAGAACTGCTCTGAGTGTAAACTCCTGATCTACAGCACATTGGTGTTAGGTACATTGCAGTAGAAAAGGAGTGCTTAGCAACCCTCTGCATTCCACTTCTGAATTGCTCCTATGTATCATTGACAAAGGCCTGAGAGTATGGGAGTGTTGCCTGTCTGCACACTTGTGTGGAACAGGACAGGGTGGAGAGGTGAAAGGAAGAAAATACAACTTAAAAGCATAGTCAAGAACAAAGAAATGTTACTGTGCAATTTGGTGCATCCACATATTGTCACAGTCTCTCAGTTTCAGTCATTTACTTATTTCTCATCCTTTCCGTGCAATCTACTTGTAGTTTCAGGTCAGTAGCATATAATGTGTTGAATTGAGCCTGATATGAGCTGTGAGCTTGGTGTACCAGGCCTGACTTAAAAGCAGCCCTGTCACTGTAATAAAATACAGTAACTTTGAAAAGAAAAAATGAGAAGGAAACACTGTGATAGCTTTGTTTTGTCAATCTGCCTCCTGAGAGGTGAGCAGCCAGAGCAAATATTACTTAGAACACTTATGTGCCATCAAAGTGAAATGTCACAGATGAAGGGCAGTATCTGAGACCACCCTCTTAGCACCCCTGAGTCACCTACCTCTTCTCAGTCTGTTCAGTCAATAATATGATACACAACTTCCCATGTGTTTTCCACATCACTGTCACCACATCCTGTAAGCTATATTGATCAATGACTTCATAAAAGCAACCACTTTAAAGGATAGGTTCTGTAAATGTTAGCTTGAATTGAGAAACATCTAAACGCCTACAATGATACTGTTGCCATGAAGGTCAATCAGAAAATAAAAGTTAGATTTAATCCATGTGTCGAAAGAAGCAGTTTACCCTGATTCTCATAAGGTTTAGAAGTAACTGCTAGAATGGTCCCTAAAAATTACATTAAAATCAATTACAAAGATTATATGTTGTTAAATAGCTGTCAGTATATTTTAATCACTTCTATTAATGAGCCTGATCAGTCATTCATTGACATAGTATCCTCTCAATGATTGTTTAAATCATAAATTAAAATGATTTATCCCACATGTGCAGTCAACTTATTGAAAGGAAACAAGGCTGGAATTTTATGCTCCCCCAACCTTCCCCCAGGAGCAGGCTGGGAGGCGAGGGGAGGAATAAAACCAGGTGGGATGGGGGGTGTGCCCTGCCCATCGCCTTTCCACTATCAATGGGACTTTACCCTTAAAACAATTGAGGCTGTTAAGTGGCCTGTTAAAGGCTACTTGAGGGCCTCTTCCCAAGGCTGCTGGTATTTTACTAGCGGCAGCTGGGCAACTCACCACATGGGAAGATCATCCAGTAAAGCCTGGCAGCAGTCCTGCGGGGTTATGGGGTGGCTGGTTCCTCATGATCTGGCAAGTTGTGGCTCCTGGAGAGCTTCCTCAGTGGCAAGGCTCACTCCCATTTGAAGATGACCTCTGCCTAGCGATCAATCAGCTCTCCCTCCCCCGAGATCTGCATGATTGGCTCTAGCAATCCCCAACTTTACTTGTATGCTCTCAGGCTTCCTCAATTGCTGTTGCTCCAGAACCTGCTGCAGTCCCAGTTAGGACAACAGCTCCTGGTAGCACTGCTTGGTCTGAGGAACTGCCAACCCTCTGATTGGCTAGCTCTTGTGGGTGGGACATTCTGCCTCAGAGGGGTGGAAGCCATGATTGCAGGCAATTAACTGCCTGCTCAATGGAAAATATAATCATAGCTTCCAAGGTCAGTGGAGGCAGGATTACTCTGACTTTCTGGTCAGTGTGCAGGGCCATTGCCATCGTGTAAAATCCTAGTGCAATGCTGTTTGGCATTTATTGAAAATCTTGGGCACAAGGATAATAACGAATACAAAGTTATATACGCTATGTATTTTTTCCTTCATGTGCAATGTACTGATCAAACCCAAGTACTTGTTTCCAAAGACCTTGTATTCAGGTGTGTCAAAATTTGAAGCTTGGTGTGTATCTTGCTTTGTGCTTTTAAGGCCCCCTAATGCTTATTGCACTTAGTGATAAAAATGTAAATTTATGCATATTAAAATAACATATTCAGTTTGAGGGAGAGAAGAATGGATGTAATACTAGTGTTTTAAATTTCACTAAGGACAATTATGAGGGCATGAAGACAGAGCTGGCTAAAGTCAACTTGGAAATTAGGCTAAGGGATAGGTCAGTAAAGTTGCAGTGGCAGACATTTAAGGAGATATTTCTTAACACTCAGAAAAGATACATTCCAGTGAGAAAGAAAGACTCTAAGGGAAGGACACACAATACTCAGCTATCTAAGGAAGTTAAAGATAGTAGCAAACTGAAAGAAAAAGATGAGTAACAGATCAGAAGATTGGATAGATTATAAAGAACAGCAAAGAATGACTAAATGATGAAGAAGGAGGAATAAATTAGAGTGTGAGAGAATGCCAGCTAGAAATATAAAAACAGACAGTAAGAGTTTCTACAGGTATTTTAAAAGGAAAAGAGTAAGTAAAGTGAGCATTGGTCCTCTAGAGACTCAGTCTGTGGAATTAATAACATAAAATATGGAATTGATGGATGAATTGGACAGCCTTTTGTGTCTGTCTTCACTGTAGAGGATACAAATAACATCCCAAAAATAATGGTGAAAGGGAGGGAGGAACTTACAACAATTACACTCACAAGGGAAATGGTATTGAGAAAATTATCAGAACTAAAAGCTACCAAGTCCCCAGGCCCTGATGGACATCATCCTAGGGTCTTATAAGAAGTGTCTGCTGAAGTAGTAGATGCATTTCATTTTCCAAAATTTCCTAGATTCTGGAAAGGTCCCATCAGGTTGGAAAATTGCAAATGTGACTCCTCTATTCAAGAAGGGATGGAGACAGAAAGCAGGAAACTACAGGCCAGTTAGCTTAACATCTGTCATAGGAAATTGGCCAGAATCTATTATGATGAAGGTTATAGCGGGATGCTTAGAAAATCACAATGCAATCAGGGAAAACATGGTTTTGTGAAAGGGAAGTTGCATATGACTATGACTAATTTGGAGTTCTTTGAGTAAGTAACAAATAACATGGATAAAGGGGAACCTGTAGATGTGCTGTACTTAGATTTCCAGAAGGCATTTGACAAGGTGCCACATGAAAGATTACTATGCAAAATAAGACCTTGTGGTCTAGGGTTAACATATTAGCATGGATAGAGGATTGATTAGCTAACAGGGTCATTTTTGGGTTGGCAAGATGTGATGAGTGTTGTACCACAAGGATCAATGCTGGGCCTCAACTATTTACAATTTATATCAATGACCTGGATGAAGGGACTGAACGTATGGTTGCTAAATTTACCGCTGACATAAAGATAGGTAGGAAAGTAAGTTGTGAAGAGGACATAAGGAGCCTACAAATGGATATAGATAGGTTAAGTGATTTGGCAAAAATTTGACACTGATGAAAATAAGGAGATATTAGGATATTAAGTCAGGTGACCATGGTTCAAAGACGTATGATTTTAGTGGAGTCTTAAAGGTGAAGAGAGGGAAGCAGGAACATTTAGGAAGGGAATTCAGTTCTGTAACACTGATTGTGCAAGCCTCAAACTGTGAAAAAGTGACCTAGTTATTTTTGAAGATAATAAGTCTTTTTAGGAAGAGAATTAAATTCATTAAGCATTGCAGTGTACAATGCTGTGCTTTTTAAATCTACATTGTTCTCTGTCAATATTTTCAAAGCAATTCTAGGTTAAAAAATTGCCAATTGCCAGTTATTGTTCAAGTATAATGAATTGAGATTAAGCCCCTCAGAGAATTGCAGTGTAATCTCTTTGGTTGAAATATGCTTATTGCTGATAGAGTGACTAAAATTAAATTGTCAGAATAGTGGAAATTTTAACTTAATTAAATTGACTTAAATTTTATTATTACCTCTGCCACTGAAGTTGGGTGTTTGTAATGTTTCCGGCCCTGTTTGTTAGTCTGTTTGCCTGTAAACACTATGGCTGGGATTTTATGGCCCTGTTGTGGTGGGACCCGCCGCTGAAGATTTGGCGGCCCAGCCATAAGTCCATTGAATTTTGGCAGGACTGGACAAGTTCCAGCGGCGGGTGGGGCTGGAAAATCCCAGCCTATATTTCAAAAACTGATAGAGTTCACTGATAGGGTGTGGTCCAGGGAAGAGTTGAGTGGCTTTTTGACCATGATGCAGATACTCATCCTGGAAATTTTTAAAGGATCCATTAACATTGGGAGAAAGGGCAAATTGACTTTCCTTTCAGAATGGTGTGGGTCATTTTATTTAGAATACTTTGATAGTCTCAGCTGCTGTGGTGGAATTTGTCATAGCTGTCAAAATGTGAGCAGAGTAGATTGACTTGAAGCCTTCTCCGTGAGATGGAAGCTGTTATTAAAGATTTCCTTTTTCAGCTTTGTTGTTACAGAACATCAACCAGGCAAGGAAAAGCCTCAAGGAAGAGCTGTATAATTGTAATAACATTGAGTTACCACAGCAAAGCAGAAGTCAGCACACTACTGAGTGTCCTCTTCACTTGTTTATTAGTGTCATCCTGACATTGGGTGAAAGTTATGATTAAATTAAGAAAATAACATTTTTTGCAATTGCCATTGTGGTGGACATGGAAGGCGCTTGGCAGAAGCATTAAAGAGCATTTTGTCCTTTGACATCCTACTTTCTCTTTGTTCAGTTTTGTTTTACAAAATATAATCATGGGGCCATAACCTCCACCGTGTCAGATTGGCGGGGCTACCCCAAAGGTACACTGGGGAATCCCTCCCAGAACTCCATAGGTAAGGGTTTAAATGGTAATTGTCCAGAAATGCAAACTTCCTCTGGACAATTGCCCTGTGCTGGGAACCATCCGACAATGTGATTTAAATTGCAAACTTTGGATGGTTCCAACAGGGTTACGTCAATAGTTAGACAGAAAATGTTAGAAGAATTAAAACCTCTTCTAACTTCTGGGTAACTATTGTAAAGAGACAGACTCCCCCCACACCCCCGACACCTTCACGGGATTCCAGCCACACCACCCACCCCC
This sequence comes from Cetorhinus maximus, assembly GCF_964194155.1. Lineage (NCBI taxonomy): Eukaryota > Metazoa > Chordata > Chondrichthyes > Lamniformes > Cetorhinidae > Cetorhinus > Cetorhinus maximus. The sequence goes on along the minus strand of NC_135880.1, from coordinate 150,646,103 downwards.
TGGGGACTCCCCCAATACCTTGACCAACCATGCCCCCACAGTATTTCCCAACCCCCTGAACCCCCATGGATTCCCGCCCCTGCATGGGACCCCTGCAACACCCCCTCCCAACCCAACCTGATCAACCCCCTCTCCACTGCTGACTCGCTCCTCCGAACCAACCCAACCACCCTTCCGCAGGCCTGACCTGACCTGACACCCTCAGACCCAACCCGACCGTGACCCCCCCGCAACCCATTCACAAACTGACCTTACCACACACCCCACAGGCTCGACCCAACCTGACACCCCCGATCCAACCACCCCTACGCCACCCACCCCGATTACCAACCACCCCCACAACCCCGAGGTCTGACCCCCTCCCACTTGACCTGACCCTGCCCCTGCAGGCGCGACATCCCCCTACCCAACTTCCTGACCCAACTCAACCCCCCCCACCCCACATCCAAACTTCTGAGCCCCTAACCTCTGATCCGCCCGACCGTCGATTCATCCTCCATCCCCAAATCCTATTCACTTACCTTAGATATTTACCTTCTCCTAGCCTGTCAATTTCAATGGGACCTTTAACTTACCTGGTTTACGGCAGCTAGTGCCATAAAAAGGGGTTGTGTCCTCCTTCACATCAACGGAGTTGGACTGCGACACTGGGCCTCGGACAGCTGCGCTGCCTGGATATCGCCCAGCGTGAGTTGGAAGGTCAGGCGAGACAGGCATGGAAGAAAATCCACGCAGATAATTGGGCACTGAGTGGCAATCTGATGTTGATTGCCACTCCGAAGAAGTTACGGCCTTTGTTTATGCATCAGTCATGACTCAGTGGTAGCACTCATAACTCTAAGACAGTAGGTTGTTCATTCAATCCCATTCTAGAGACCTTTTTGTTATTCATTCACGAGATGTAAGCATCGTGGCAAGGCCAGCTCTTATTGCCCATCCCTAATTGTCCTTGAGATGGTGAGTGTGAGCCACCTTTTTCAATACAATTGGTTGGCTTGCTCGGCTATTTCAAAGGGTAGTTAGGAATCAACCACATTGGTGTGGGTTTGGAGTCACATATAGGCAGGACCAAGTAAGGATGGCTGATTTCCTTCCCTAAAAGACATTCGTGAGCCAGATTTTTTTTTTAATGACAATCAGTAGTTCCATGGTCAGCATTACTGATGCTAGCTTTTTATTCATTAATTAAATTTAAATTCCCCAGCTGCCGCAGTGGAATTTAATCTCATTCAGCCAATCTATAATCCTTGAGTATATAAAGTAGGCTGACACTTTAGGACAATGCCGAAGGATTGCTATATCGCTGTCTCAGCTCACCTGCTGCTGAAACCCTCATCCTTGTCTTCATTAGCTCTAGACACAACTATTTCAATGTACCCCTTGTGGCCCCCCACATTCTACCCTCAGTAAACTTGAGGTCATCCAAAACTCTACTGCCCGTGTCTTAACTCGCAGCAAATCATGTTCCCCTATCACCCCTGTACTCGGTGACCTACATTGGCTCCCAATCTTGATTTTAAAATTCTCATCCTTGTTTTCAAATCTCTCCTTGGCCTTGCCCCTCCCTGTCTCTGCTATCTATTATGAACCCATAAAGACTACTAACTTTTAAAAAGAAATTTAAACTTGCAGTGAATGGCTGAAAGGATCACACAACAAAATTTTAAGTTTTAATATTTTTACAAACAAAATTTAACAAACAAGCTAAGAGCAACATTGACAAATCATAATTTCAGTAGGCAACTTATACTGTAATCTACAAAAAATCCCCCATTTATCAAACAACATGATCAAAAATGTCTTTCTATGTTTATACTTTACATTGACACTTAAGTGTGCACTTCATTCTCCAGGAACCAGTCCAAAGTGATTCTTAGCTCCTTTCTCCTTTTCCAGCCAGATAGCTTCTAATCTCTGAACTTACTTTCACAGTCTGGGCTACCCCGGAGACCCCTCCCTCTCGCCAAGGCAAGGCGAATCTTCCAGCTTCATGTCACGCATGCTTTAAAAGATGCTTCTCCAAAGTTGCCTGTGAGCAATATATTTGCATGTTTTCTTACCTGTAGAGTGAGAAATTCAATTTAAAATAACCCAGCAGCAAAGCCTTTTGACTTAAAAAAAGGAAAAGGTTAGTTTGTTTCACTTTCTTGGGATGGAGGTTACTTAAGAAAAGTTAAAATTACTAACACATACACAAAGTTTAATTACAAATGAAGATAAAATGATACTTATAAAAATTGGATCAGTTTAGGCCATATTCAGTGCAGGGCTGATATTTTTGAAGTCGAGATGTTGCATTGTAGGATTGTTTTTGCAGCTGCGATAGCTTCCGCAGCCGAATTGCTAGAGGTTGCTTTAATAGGTGAGCTTAGTAGGCAAATCAGGGTTAAAGGTAGGAGAGAAGGTTGCTTTCTTCTGGTTCTGCAGGTGTGGCACTTTCAAACAGCATAGTTACAGCAGAGTCCGTGGCTATTTCTAAATGCCTATCTCTTCCTTTCCCTAGATTGAAGCTTCCTCAAGATGGTTCTCTGTGGATCTAAGAGTCTATCTGAAATTCATAATTCTGTCTGGTAGATTGGAGCCATTTTAAAACAGTCTTTAAACTCAGTCCAAGGTGTTCTTGGAATAAATATAACCTTTAAAACTGTTTTTCTAAGAAATTGTAATACCATAACTGCGGATTGTAATATTCATTTCCACCTTCACAGTATGGTTTCTTCAATCTGAGCACAACTCCTACCTACATTTTGCATGGTGAACAATAAAGACTTGCTGCGTCTATCTCTCTGCTCACTCTCTTTCTCTTTCTCACTCTCTTGGATTCTTGCAGGCTGACCCTATCAATGAGGTTCAGTGATATTTAGGAAACTCTGTAACCTAATCCCACAATGGCTTCCTTCGGACTTTTCCCCTCTCAAAGCCCATCTCCATGGTTTTGTGAATCACATAGGCTTTATATCCAGGTAGAAATGCTAATTAACTATCCTCTAGATTCCCCCAAACCCATTCTATCTTGGAATTGAATAGAGAGATTAAAATATGACCATTTACAAAACTGTTTTATAACGCCTCCCTGGGGGTGCCTATCCACTGTGAGCACAGCCTCTCTGGTCATTGTTTATAGATGTGACTAGCTTGCAACTTCTACCCAGTAAAGCAACCTGGGCCGCCTTTAACTTTTAACAACCAAACCACTTAAGCTTGTGGTTAGCGGAATTTAGAACAGGTCACATGATCCCTTCATTCATCCATCTTACCCTAAATTAAAGACACAGTCCCAAAACCGACCATTTTATAAAACTTCACATTTCTATACAACACAACCCTCTGAAATATCTGTTTTTCTCTAATTCTGGTTTTTTGTGCATTCTCTATTATAATTGCTCCACAATTGGTGACCAGTTATCTAGGCTCCAGGCTCTGGAATTCCCTGACTACACCTCTATGCCTCTCAACCTTGCTTTTCTCCTTTAAAACACTTCTTCATCCCTACCTCTTTGACCAAGCTTTTGGTCATCTGACTTAGTGTTCCCTTATGTGGCTAAGTGACATACGTTATTTTAGAATGCTTCTGTGAAGTGCCTTGAGACATTTCATTAAATTAAAGGCATTATATAAATATAAATTGTTGTTGTTGTTGTTGGAGGTGCCTTCTTTCAGATCAGATAACAAGGTCCTGTCTGCCCTCTCAGGAGGATGTAAGGGATGGCATGGCACTATTTTGAAGAAGAGCAGGGTGTCCTGACAATATTTATCCCTCAACTAACATCACAAGAAACAGTCATGATCATTATCACATTATCATCATGATCATTATCACTTTGCTGAGTGTTGGACATGGCAATGCAGATCTCCTCACTATGCATGTCTATCAGTTTCCATCTATGACTATTCTTTGCTTTTCCTCTCTCTAAACCCTCTCTTCTGCTGTGTAAGTTCCTCTGATTCTAAGTATTGTTGCATTTTAGCCCAATTTTCAAGTTAACTATTAGTTTAAATGGCCTCTGTTGTTTCTTCAAACCCCCATGCCCCGACGTTACCTTGTGAACTCTGGTAAAGATCTGGCAAAGACCTGGACATGGGTTTTCTCTTAAAGCTAGCTTCAAATTCCTTTGGACATCAATACCACATTTCTGCACTGGACTACATTGGAATAAACATAAGACTTGGTTTGTGTCTATAATCTGCTGCTTTTTGTTCAGTGGTGAGACATGGAAAAGATGTAGAAAAATCTAGATCTAGATCTTCTCTCAAACTTGACTCCAAATTCTTTGACTTCTCTCAACAACAAAAAATAGTTTCTTCTCTGGACAAAACTGACTATACCATAAGACCTAATATGTGCCCCTGATTTGTAGTTCTTTTGCAATATTTAAAGTAACTTTGATTAGTTTAGTGCCCTTTCCCCACCTCTGCTATAATTGAGAGGCTTCATTCTCCTGCTGAGCCTGTGATTGACCACTGGTTATACTGATATTTCAGCTGCATTCTGTTCCTGGCCAGAAAATTACCCACCTGGGCCAAAGAGCAAATCTCTGTTGCTTCTGGATTTTATGGTGCCCTCCAACTTTGCCATCATCTTTCTATCCTGCAACTGACCCCATACACCTCCTAGATCTTCCTTCCTACAAAAATTACCTCCAATATTCTTCCTTCAAGTAGCTTCTGAACTTCACTCACTTCATCTGTCCCAGAACTCGGACAACAGTTCATGGACGCTCCTTACTGACTGCATCCTTATCTAGGCCATTGTTATCCCACCACAGGACCTCTGACTTCAACTCTGGGCTCCTTACTATTATCTTCTATCTGTTTCCTACTTCCTGTTTTCAGAATATTTATTTACACAAGAAAAAGAGGTTTCAAGTGTTTGCCGTTTCTGTTTTTGAGACTTTAAAGGACCTGGTTGATTGCTGCTTAAATTCCCTGTAGTAAAAAGGAAAGTTATGAAAGAATGACTGCTTTTTAAAACATCTTATTACCACTATAACATCCATTGGTTCTATACAGTGGGTGAATGGGCATGGAAGTGCCATAGCTTGGCATGGAGAGTGTGAGGAGACATGGGGGTGGGTGGAAGTGCATGATGTGTCATGGAGGGTATGAGGGGCCTGGGATGGATGGGTGGAAAGGCATAGCACGGCATGGGGGGCATGGGTAAGCCTTTTTTAACTTACCTTTCAAAAGGTTCCCTCATCTAGACTATGGTTCACGACGCCCCTGAGGTCCTGTGAACCACGTGTTCTTTTACAGCTGGCCCAACTCCATGGCCAGAATTTTCTCATCTGTGTGCGGGGGCAGGCCCGTCACCATGCGCCATCGTGATATTTAGGTGGGCCGGCGTGCGATGATTTCCGATGCGTGCCCGCCATTAATTAACAGGCCACTTAAGGCCCTTGAGGCAGCAATTGTCAAGGATTTTTCAGGGCCCATGTGATCTTCAGGTTGTCGCATGGGTGCATTGGGCAGGCGGGTAGGAGACATTTGTATAAACTTCATCCATGGGTGGGATAAGAGGGATGAGTGGGGTCTTGAGTGTTATTTGTCAGACATTTAATGCCTGTGTGAGCAGGAATATTTCAAAACTCTTCACAGCTGCTTGGACAGGAGTAACAGCCTCCAGGTCAGGACTCTGAGTCAACATCATTTCTGGGGTCTTGCTGGTTTCAGAAAGCCTTCCCTTAGCCTGGCTGGTAGAGATAGTGTGACGCTGGTGAGTCCAATTGTTCAGGACCCTCAGGTGTGAGAGGCGGCCCTGCTGCTTCCTTCCCCCGGCCATGCTCTGGTGATGCTGAAAGGGAGAACAAGGACATTTGATTAGGTAAAGTGGAGACAATGTCAATGTGCATGTCAATTCCCCGGATCAGTATACGCTCATCCTTCTGTACTTAATGGTCAACCCATGTTGCAAGCTTCCATCACTGAGTATTCAGCAGTGCCATGGCTGCTGGGACACACTTGGTGACCTCCGTGCTCAGCAATTATACCTCCCCATGGCACCCCAGCCTCACCGCCACCGGTGGACCTGGGCACATGGCGCCTCTCCAGATCCACCATCTCCTGCTCGTATCTGGTCACGATGGGCAACTGGGCCTGGCCTCCGCCATTCTGCATCCACTCAGTGGCACTGTGTGCAGTCTTCTCCTGAAAAGGAGAGAAGAGCATTGATTAATCCATTCTGTACCTGGATTCCCATCGTATCCCTGCCGCCCCAACCAGAGAGGGACACCGCAGGGCTCCAGTGCTTCGTCACCCCGCAGCTGCCGCATACTCATACCAAGAAGCCAGGGCTGACCACCCCCTTGCCCACATGCTGCCTTTATCACATTTGGCACCACATGGTCTAACCTTGCAAAGCAAGGAGGCACAAGCATGTGGAATGCCAAGTCCAGCAGATGGATTGGCGCCCCGCCACCTAGAAGCTCCCCTCCCAGCATGTTAGCGCCCTGACTTTGACATGTTTTGCAGTTCCAGCACTACGCCTAGGTGCAGATCCTTGAGGTTGCCCCCAAAATTGTACCCTGGGTGTCAGTGTCACACATGCTGCAGGTGCAGAACCCATCTCAGCACTACCCTCTCAGGATGTACTAGGCATGGGCAATATCTGCTGGCCCACCCGGTAAGGGAAACATGCCGTGAAGGATTCAATGCTGTAACTGCACTCAGAGGTGAGGGGGTGGGGTTGGGGGGCAGGGCGCGGGGGAGTGGGGTGGTGGTGCTTGGGGGGAAAAGCCTACCTGCTGTATTAAGTGACCTCTGCCAACATGGTACTCACCCTACCCAAGCACAAGAGGTCGTTGAATTGCTTGCAGCACTGGACCCACGTGCGTCTCACCGCGTCATAAGAGCTGACTATCTCTGCCACCTCCTCCCAGGCACGTTTGGTCAGCTTGGGGGGCCTCCGCCTCCCGTCCCTCGGAAAGAGGTCCTCCCGCTGTGCTGCCAGCTCCTCCAGGAGTGCAGCTAGGCACTCATCTGAAAACCAAGGGGCCTTACCCTCTGGCCTGGCCTGCTCTCCAGCAGTGCTCTGGGGAGCCCTTCCACTGGCCATGATGAACAGCCTTCGCAAGGCTGCCAGCACTTTATTTGAACAGGCTGCCAGGTCGCCATTGGACCCAGCAGTCATTGCACTCCTGCTGCCGCCCACCCACTTCCGCTATCCTCGGGAGCAACGCTTCACGCTGGGTGGGCTTTAATTGGCCTGGCTGCGTAAAATGGTGGCACGCAACCGATCATGAGCGACGATCGGCTCCGCGCCCGCCCATGCCCACTTCCGAATGGTCTGCCCGATGGGGAGAAAATTCTCCCCCATGAAAATTGAGGAGGGCTAGGATATGCCTATTCTGATAATGGAGCTGGGCATGTCAGGAATGCAGGGTGTGGGCTTGCAATTTGAATCAGCCTGAACCTTTAAAATGCACTGGGAAAAATTGGAAACCCTGGGAATAGCGTTGGAAATCCTGGAATCGGGTCCCAGCTACCATTTTCACCATTCCACAGAGTCTACCTGGTTGCATGAAAATGCAGCCCAATATCTCCTCATGTGGCTTGGGGTCTTATTTTATTTTATTATACTCCTGGAAAGCAGCTTGGAAAGTTTTATTACAATAAAGGTGCTATATAAATGTAAGTTGTTGCTGTTTATTATTGATTTGCTGTTGCAGTTCCTTTGCTGAAACAATGATTACACATTAAAAATTCTATTTTATTAAATCTTTCATGGGTTGTGGGTGCCACTGGCTAGGCCAGCATTTGCTGCCGGTTGCCTAATTACCCTTGAAAAGTTGCTGATGAGCTGCTTTCTTGAACCACTACAACCATGTGGTGGGGGTAAACCCATAGTGCTGTTCCAAGATTTTGAGCCAGTGACAGTGAAGGAACAGCGGCATAGCTCCAAAAACATGATGGTGTGTGGCTTTGACGGGAACTTGCAATTGGTGGCATTCCCATGCGCCTGCCATCCATGTCCTTCTTGGTGGTAGAAGTTACAGGTTTGGAAGGTGCTGTCGAAGGAGGCTTGATGAGTTGTTGCAGTGCATCTTGTACATGGTACACACTGCTGCCACTATGCATCAGTGATGGTGGGAGTGAATGGTGAAGGTGGTGGATTGGGTGCCAATCAAGTGGGCTGTTTTGTCCTGGATGGTGTCCACTTTCTTGAGTGTTGTGGGAGCTGGACTCATCCAGGCAAGTGGAGAATATTCCATCACAATCCTGACTTGTGCTTTGTAGATGGTGGACAGGCTTTGGGGAGTCAGGAGGTGAGTTACTCGCTAAAGAATTCCCAGCCTCTGACTTGCTCTTGTAGCCACAGTATTTATATGGCTAGTCCAGTTCAACACCTGGTCAAAGGTAACACCCAAGATGTTGATAATGAGGGATTCAATGATGTTAATGTCATAGGAGATGGTTATATTTCCTCTTGTTGTAGATGGTCATTGTCTGGCACTTATGTGGCTTGAATGTTACTTGCCACTTATCAGTCCAAACTTTAATGTTATCCAGGTCTTTTTGCATATGGGCACAGATTGTTTCAGTAATGAAGGAGTCATGAATGGTACTGAACATTGTGCAATCATCAGCGGACATCCCCAGTTCTGACCTTGAGATGGAAGGAAGGTGGTTGGGCCTGTAGCACACTATCCTGAGGAACTCCTGCAGTGATGCCCCAGGACTGAGATGATTGACCTCCAGCAACCACAACTATCTTCCTTTTTACTAGATGTGACTCCAGCTATTGGAGAATTTTCTCCCTGATTCCCATTGACTTCAGTTTTTTCTAGGTCTTGTTGATGCCATACTTGGTCGAATGCTGCCTTGATGTCAAGGGCAGTCGCTCTCACCTCACCTCAGGAGTTCAGCTCTTTTGTCCATGTTTGGCCCAACGTTGTAATGAGGCCGGGAGCTGAGTGCCCCTGGTGGAACCCAAATTGTGTATCAGTGAGCAGGTTATTGCAGGGTAAGTGCTGCTTGATAGCACTGTCAATGACACCTTCCATCACTTTGCTGATGATGGAGAGTAGGCTGATCAGGTGGTAATTGGCCGGGTTGAATTTGTCCTGCTTTAAATTGGCTGTCAAGTGCTTTGTGACTTCCTGAGGCTGTAAAAGATGCTATAGAAATGCAAGGCATTCTATTTCCCTTTCAATCTTGATTAAAGTTGTCATTTTCAGCTGCTGATCTGGCCCTCAATCTTTAAGGCTAGGTATTTCCCTGGGACAATAGTTCAGATATGTCTTGAGATCAATTTGCACGTAATTGCTGTTTGGTTCTTTTGCATATCAGGTGCTTGTAATTGTCCAGCTTCAGGGCAGAGGAAGAAACAAGTCTTTGCTTTTATCTTAAATACCCTTTTGTGCTTTGAAGTGTTACATTCCAGCTGAATGCTGATACACTTTCAAAATGAAGTCATATAAATCACTGTCACTAGCTTTTCCAATAATTACTTGGTGAACTTTGTGCTCATTAAGAGGAGAAGCAGCCAGAGAAAGTGGAGTCTGTTACATTTCTGATCATCAGCCTCAGGTATTCCCATCTCATTGAGTGCAGAGTAAAGCCACTTCTACTAAACCTAACACTGTGTCGTCACCCTAGCTTTGGAAAGCACCCCTGTTGTTTCAGTAAAACATGATAACTTTTCCACACTAGTCATTTTGTGAGTTAGAATGCTAATTTAGTGTCAATATTGTTATACTTGTAAGAAACTGGGGCAATATTGCTTAAAGTTATTTCATATGTAGACAATAGGCATAGTAAACTTTTATCCAACTCATTATAACAACTCATCGACTCCAACACCCATCGGGGACCCTCCACCCCTGCTTGTCCCTCCGTCCTCACCCCATCTTCCAATCCCAGCCCCAGCCGCGTATTCACTATACCCCCTGACCTTCCCCTCTCCGATGCTGAACGTTCAGTGCTCAGCAAAGGACTTAGTTTCATACCCTTACGCCCTCATCTCAATGAATTTCGGGCTCGGCACGATGCTGAACTCTTCTTCCGCCGTCTTCGTCTCCGTGCTCACTTCTTTGGGCAGGAGTCCTCTCCCCGTTCAACGGATCCTTTTACCCACCTCCAATATTCTCCCTCCACTTGGACCCCTCCCTCTGGATTCTTACCTTCTCTTGATCTTTTCATTGAGAACTGTCGGCGTGACATTAGCCATCTCAATTTCTCTGCTCCTCTCACCCATTCTAATCTGTCTCTCTCTGAACTCACTGCACTCCGTTCTCTCAGGTCCAACCCCAACATTGTCATCAAACCCGCTGACAAGGGTGGTACTGTTGTTGTCTGGCGCATTGACCTCTACCTCGCGGAGGCTGAGCGTCAACTCGCAGACGTTTCCTCCTACCTCTCCCTGGACCATGACCCCACCACAGAACATCAAGCCATTGTTTCCAGGACTGTCACTGACCTCATCTCCTCTGGAGATCTTCCTCCCACAGCTTCCAACTTGATAGTCGCCCAACCTCGGACGGCCCGCTTCTACCTCCTACCCAAAATCCACAAACAGAACTGTCCTGGCAGACCGATCGTGTCAGCCTGTTCCTGCCCCACGGAACTCATTTCTCGTTATCTTGACTCCCTTCTCTCTCCCCTTGTCCAGTCCCTTCCCACCTACATCCGTGATTCCTCTGACACCTTACGTCACATCAACAATTTCCAGTTCCCTGGCCCCAACCGCTTCCTCTTCACCATGGATGTCCAATCCCTCTACACCTCCATCCCCCACCAGGATGGTCTGAGGGCCCTTAGCTTCTTCCTTGAACAGAGGCCCCAACAATCCCCATCCACCACTACTCTCCTCCGTCTGGCTGAACTTGTTCTCACACTGAACAATTTCTCCTTTAACTCCTCTCACTTCCTCCAAATAAAAGGTGTGGCTATGGGTACCCGCATGGGCCCCAGCTATGCCTGTCTCTTTATGGGGTATGTGGAACATTCCTTGTTCCAGTCCTACTCCGGCCCCCTCCCACAACTCTTTCTCCGGTACATCGATGATTACTTCGGTGCTGCTTCATGCTCTCGTCGGGACCTGGAAAAATTTATTAATTTTGCTTCCAATCTCCACCCCTCCATCATCTTCACATGGTCCATCTCTGACACTTCTCTTCCCTTCCTTGACCTCTCTGTCTCAATTTCTGATGATAGACTGTCCACCAATATCCATTACAAGCCTACCGACTCCCACAGCTACCTCGACTACAGCTCCTCACACCCCGCTTCCTGTAAAGACTCCATCCCATTCTCTCAGTTCCTTCGCCTCCGTCGCATCTGTTCTGATGACGCTACCTTCAAAAACAGCTCCTCGGACATGTCCTCCTTCTTCCTTAACCGAGGTTTTCCATCCACGGTCGTTGACAGGGCCCTCAACTGTGTCCGGCCCATATCCCGCGCATCCTCCCTCACGCCTTCTCCTCCTTCCCAGAAACATGATAGGGTCCCCCTTGTCCTCACTTATCACCCCACCAGCCTCCGCATTCAAAGGATCATCCTCCGCCATTTCCGCCAACTCCAGCATGATGCCACCACCAAACACATCTTCCCTTCACCCCCCTTGACAGCATTCCGTAGGGATCGTTCCCTGCGGGACACCCTGGTCCACTCCTCCATCACCCCCTACTCCTCAACCCCCACTTATGGCACCTCCCCATGCCCACGCAGAAGATGCAACACCTGCCCCTTCACTTCCTCTCTCCTCACCGTCCAAGGGCCCAAACACTCCTTTCAAGTGAAGCAGCATTTCACTTGCATTTCCCCTAACTTAGTCTACTGCATTCGTTGCTCCCAATGCGGTCTCCTCTACATTGGAGAGACCAAACGCAAACTGGGCGACCGTTTTGCGGAACACCTGCGGTCTGTCCGCAAGAAAGACCCAAACCTCCCTGTCGCTTGCCATTTTAACACTCCACCCTGTTCTCTTGCCCACATGTCTGTCCTTGGCTTGCTGCATTGTTCCAGTGAAGCCCAACGCAAACTGGAGGAACAGCACCTCATCTTCCGACTAGGCACTTTACAGCCTTCTGGGCTGAATATTGAATTCAACAACTTTAGATCTTAAACTCCCCCTCCCCCCATCCCCACCCCGTTTCTTCCCCCCCCCCACCCGCCTTTTTTTTCAATAATTTATATAGATTCTTCTTTCCCCACCTATTTCCATTATTTTTAAATCTAAAACTAAAACCTTTAGTCTTTCCACCCCACCCCCACTAGAGCTGTACTTTGAATATCCTGTCTTGCATTCTTAATTAGCACTTTTCTCAGACAAAGACCACCACCTTCAACACCTCTTTGACCCTTTTGTCTCTGACATCTTTTGATTATCTGCTCACACCACACCCTCAATGTGTCTCTTCCCCCCCACCCACCTTAAACCAATTTATATTTCTCCCTTGTTGAAACTATGCTTCAGTTCTGCTGAAGGGCCATGAGGGCTCGAAACGTTGACTGATTTCTTCTCCGCCGATGCTGCCAGACTTGCTGAGTTTTTCCAGGTAATTCTGTTTTTATTTTGTTTTGGATTTCCAGCATCCGCAGTAGCTTTTAGCTTTTTGTTTTTAAACTTTTATCCTGTTCAGTCTAGGCTGGATTTGACACAACACAATTGGCAGGAACAATGAAGCTGTCATGTTATCATATAAACCCAACAGGTTCATTAATTAATTAGGGAAATAAATTTGTTGTCCTTACCTGGCCTATACATAACTCCAGTTTCACACCTCTGTCATTAATCCTTAACTTCTTTCCGTATTGGCCTAGCAAACAACTGAATTGTAATAAACTGCTCTGTACAGTACATGGATTGCAGTAATTCAAGAAGAAGGCCCATGATCATTTTCTCAAGGGCAACCTTGGATGGGCAATAAAAACCAGTCTTGCCAGCAATGCCCACATTCCCAGAACAAATAAAAACATGAATATATATTTACAATCGCTTCAATTTTATTAATTTTACCAACATCTAAACACATTGCTAAAGTTTAGCACAAAGCCTTAAATTGCATTCACTTTAATCTAGGCCACATATAATGCCAGTTCTGCTGTAACTAGTAATTTGTTTCTTTTTGGGTAGCAAGCCTATAGTTTGAATTTGTTTCCTTTAAAACTAAGAGCCAGATTTTCATCTCCCGATGGAAGCGGAAATGGGTTCAGAAAAGTTTTTTAAAATAGTTTATTTGACTGCAAATTCCAGTGTGCCTCCCTGACTCCGCGCTATTGATATGTGGACTTTTAGCAGGAAAGGCCTTGGATATGAAGCTTGCACGTGCCTCTTCTTCACGGTGGCCATTTTAAGGCCCATAGGAAATTTGAATTTCATTCCCCTCGCTATTTTTGTGTGCTAATGTGGGTTTTGGAATCTCTAAAATAAAACCACCAGCCTTGAGAGTTTGTGACCACTGGGGGAAGTCTGCTGAGGAGTCTGGAACAGCTAAGTGTTAAATGTTTTGGCACCTTGAAATGTCACTATTATATACTACATTTTAGATGTGTTTTTATTGATGTGCAGTGATTAATCATAAGACCCTGTATTACAAAGGTAAGTTGAACATTACATTGACCACCAGTGTGTAAGTGTTGACATCCATTGCAGTTTTTTTTCCCAAAGTAGAAAGTGACATAATGCATTCAAAACAGTAACTGCTGAGAAACTCTCCTGTCATGTTTTAGAGATTTAAATGTCAAGTGATCTTTAGCTTTGAAAAACTGCCTCTGCTGTTGAATTTTAAAAAAGCCTGAGCACCCACCATTGAATAATAGGCAACATGCTTTGAAATGGAAATGACCATAATCTGCAGTTTAAAGAAAATGTCATCTTGTGCTTCACATTCAATTGGCACTATTGTTGACGTTTCTCAGGGTTTTTTTGATAGCTAGGGCTATAATGGATGCTTGGCTGAGTTTCAAAAGCTCAAGAACCACTTATCTCTGCATGGGGGATGGGGGAGTGGGGAGGGGTGGGTTGTTTTCGCATTTTGATTAGAGTTTTCAGAGGTTATTAAAGGAATGTCTGTCTGTGATGAGTGGACAATTGTGTGTTTGTTTTTACAACAGATTGACCACTTGAGGGGATTTACATCTTATTGAATGGGGTTTATGGAGGGGAGTTTTTTTTCCAGTGTGAAGTGTCTTTAAAGAAGACATCTCTATTAGGTAGCTGAAAGTTTTTGTTTAATGTCAATTTCAAAAACATCCCTAAGAGATAGTTAGAAGTTTCTTTTTTTAAATATCCATTTCAAAAATATCCTGATGTCTGCCCATAGTGGATACTGGATGAGTGGCTATGGAGGATACATAGGGTGCATGGAGGGGGCATGGGAGTATGAGGGGGAATAGGGTGGCATAGGGAATTTGAGGGGGCACAGAGGGGGCATGGGATGAGTAGGGAGTTGAGGTGGTGAATGTTGACGTTTAGCGGGAATAAGAATTATGCTGAAGAGTGGGGCCGATGCCCTAGTAAACCGAAGCGCGTTTTCTAACCAGCCCACCTCGGCTTCTACACTCCTCCGACATTGCCTCGGGCCTCGGAAACCCCGAATCCTGCCCATCCATGTCTCCAAGAGACGAAAATATGGCAGGTATGAGCAGAGGTGACGGGCTCAGGTTTACGAACTCGGGAAATGTCTGATTCACATTTCTTGAGCCCAACATGAAAACCCATCCCTAACAGTCAAATCCTTTGTACAGGATTTCTCACTTCACAGTTTGTGGTGATTCAAAATTTTCAGAAAGTGATTTTTTGTAATTTTGCAGTAATTTCCAGAAGTCCTTAGTAAAACGGTTTGAAAAATCAATTTTAAGTTCAAATCAATTTGAGGAAGAATTAGTTATGAGCGCCAAGTGAAAATAAGAAAAATTATGCATTAAAGGTGTGTCACGGAGATGGTCATCATATTGAAAAGGCAACATTTGATTGAGGAACTCATATGGTATCCTATTTGGATTAAAATGGTTAAATTTACATGTGTTTGTTCAATTATTTAGAGAAAAAGAAATGGGTCCAGCTGTTAGTGAAACATTTTGACACAAAATTTTGACTCATGGTATGTGACCCTGTTTGGAATTCAAGGGGCAATAGAATTGATTGGATTGCTCTACAGAGAGCTGGTATGGACTCGATGGGTTGAATAGCCTCATTCTGTGCTGTAATAACTTTATGTCACCAGGAGGTTGTGACATGGTAATGTCGCTGGACTGGTAAGCTAGAGACCCAGGGTAATGCTCCGGGGTTCCGAGTTCAAACCCCGCCACGGCAGACGGTGGAATTTGAATTCAATAAAAATCTGGAATGATGACCATGAAACCATTGTAAATTGTTGTAAAAACCCATCTGGTTCACTAATGTCCTTCAGGGAAGGAAACCTGCTGTCCTCACCTGGCCTACATGTGACTCCAGATCCGCAGTAATGACTTGCACAAAATGGTAAAAAGCCAATAAAAAGGAATGAAACCGGACACACCACCCAGTATCAACCTAGGCACTGGAAACGTCAATGAAAGACCCATCTCTGTCACCCCTGAAAAGACCTCCTTACTAACATCTGGGGGCCAGTAGCAAAATTGGGAGAGCTGTCTCACAAACTGGTCAAGCAACAGCTTGACATAGTCATACTCACGGAATCACACTTAACAGATAATGTCCCAGACACCACCGTCTTCATCACTGGGTATGTCCCGTCCCACCGGTAGGACAGACCCTGTAGAGTTGGCAGCACAGTGGTATACAGTCAGGAGGGAGTTGCCTTGGGAGTTCTCAACATTGACCCCAGAACCCTTGAAGTCTCATGGCATCAGGTCAAACATGGGTAAGGAAATCTCCTGCTGATTGCCAGTTACTGCCCTCCTCAGCTGATGAATTAGTACACCTCTATGTTGAGCACTGGTTGGAGAAAGCACTGAGGGTGCCAAGGACGCAGAATGTACTCTGGGTGGGGGACTTCAAAGTCCATCACCAAGAGTGGCTCCGTAGCACCACCACTGACCGAGCTGGCCGAGTCCTAAAGGACATAGCTGCTAGACTGGGTCTACGGTAGCTGGTGAGGGAACCAAGAAGAGGGAAAAACGTACTTACAACATGGATTTATGAAAGGGAAATCATGACAAACCTACTGGAGTTTTTTGAGGACGTAACTAGCAGAATAGATAAGGGAGAACTTGTGGATGTGGTGTACTTGGATTTTCAGAAAGCTTTTGATAAACTTCTACATAAGAGGTTAGTGTGCAGAATTAAAGCACATGGGATTGGGGGTAATATATTGGCATGGATTGAGAATTGGTTAGCAGACAGGAAACAGAGAGTAGGAATAAATGGGTCATTTTCGGAGTGGTAAACGGTGACTAGTGGGGTACCACAGGGATCAATGCTTGGGCCCCAGCTATTCACAATATATGTCAATGATTTGGATGCGGGAACCAAATGTAATATTTCCAAGTTGGCTGACGATACGAAACTTAGTGGGAATGTGAGTGATGAGGAGAGTATTAAGAGGCTTCAGGGCAATTTAGATGGGTTGAGTGAGTGGGCAAATACGTGGCAGATGCAGTATAATGTTCAAAAGTGTTTTTTTAATTCATTCATGGGATGTGGGCTTCGCTGGCTGGGCCAGCATTTATTGTCCATCCCTAGTTGCCCTTGAGAATGTGGTGGTGAACTGTCTTCTTGAGCCACTGCAGTCTATGTGGTGTGGGTACACCCACAGTGTTGTTAGGAAGGGAGTTCCAGAATATTGACCCAGCGACAGTGAAGGAACGGCGATATATTTCCAAGTGACAATGGTGAATGACTTGGAGGGGAACTTCCAGATGGTGGTGTTCCCATCTATCTGCTGCCCTTGTCCTTCTAGATGGTAGTGGTCATGGGTTTTGAAGGAGCTGTCTAAGGAGCCTTGGTGAATTCCTGCAGTGCATCTTGTAGATGGTACACACTGCTGCTACTGTGCATCGGTGGTGGAGGGAGTGAATGTTTGTGGATGGGGTGTCAATCAAGAAGGCTATTTTGTCCTGGATGGTGTCAAGCTTCTTGAGTGTTGTGGGAGCTGCACTCATCCAGGCAAGTGGGGAGTATTCCATCACACTCCTGACTTGTGCCTTGTAGATGGTGGACAGGTTTTGGGAAGTCAGGATGTGGGTTGCTCGTCGCAGAATTCCGAGCCTCTGACCTGCTCTTGTAGCTACAGTTTTTATATGGCTAGTCCAGTTCACTTTCTGGTCAATGGTAACACCCCAGGATGTTGATAGTGGGGGACTCAATGATGGTAGTGTTATTGAACATCAAGGGGCAATTGTCAGATTCTCTCTTGTTGGAAGTGGCCATTGCCTGGCACTTGTGTGGCGCAAGTTTACTTACCACTTGTGAGCCCAAGTCTGGATATTGGTCTTGCTACATTTGGACAAGGACTACTTCAGTACTTGAGGAGTCGTGAATGGTGGTGAACATTGTGCACTCAGCAAACATCCTCACTTCTGACCTAAGATAAAAGCAAAATATTGCAGATGCTGTAAATATGAAACAAAAACAGAAAATGCTGGAAAACAGGTCTAACAGCACCTGTGGAGAGAAAAACCGAGTTAATGTTTTGAGTCCGTAGGATTCTTCTTCAGAGCTAAAGAGAAGTAAAAGTGTGAGGAAATTTACACTGTTTAAGGGGGGATGGAGCAGGTGAAGCTGGACAGAAGGCTAGTGATAGGTGGGGGCAAAGGAGAGATTGCCAAAGATGTCATGAACAAAAGGGCAAAGGGCTGTGAATGGTAATGGTAAAGGGGAAAGTCATGGCAGGAGAGTTCAAAGCCATGATGTTCTCCTCCTGCTCTATGTGGGAAGCCGGGAGCATGTGTGCGGGAAGTGCCTCCAACTACAGCTCCTGGAAGCCTGGGTTTGGAGCTGGAGCGGCGGCTGGGGACACTGTGGAGCATCCGTGAAGCGGAGAGTATTGTGGATAGCACGTATAGAGAGGTGGTCACACCGCAGGCTAAGAATCCACAGGCAGGAAGGGAATGGGTGACCACCAGGCAGAGCAAGAGGACTAGGCAGGCAGCGCAGGAATCTCCTGTGGCTATTCCCCTGCAAAACAGATATACCGCTTTGGATGCTGTTGGGGGGAATGGCCTTGCAGGTGAAAGCAGCAACAGCCGAATTTGTTGTACCACGGTTGGCTCTGCTGCATAGGGCGGGGTGAAGTAAAAAGTGTAGGAATGCAATAGTTATAGGGGATTCAATTGTAAGGGGAATGGATCGGCGTTTCTGTGGTCGCAAACGAGACTCTAGGATGGTATGTTGTCTCCCTGGTACTAGGGTCAAGGATGTCTCAGAACGGCTACAGGACATTCTGAAGGGGGAGAGTGAACAGCTAGTGGTCGTGGTACATATTGATACAAATGACATAGGTAAAAAAAGGGATGAGATCCTAAAAGCAGAATATAGGGAGTTAGGAAGAAAGTTGAAAAGTAGGACCTCAAAGGTGGTGATCTCAGCATTGTTCCCAGTGCCACGTGCTAGTCAGAGTAGAAATAGCAGGATACATCGGATGAATATGTGGCTGAAGAGATGATGTGAGGGGGAGGGTTTCAGATTCCTGGGAAATTGGGACCAGTTTTGGGGGAGGTGGGACCAGTACAAACTGCACGGGTTGCACCTGGGCAGGACCGGGACTGATGTCCTAGGGGGAATATTTGCTGGAGTGGTTGGGGAGGGTTTAAACTAAAATGGCAGGGGAATGGGAACCTATGCAAGGAGTCAGAGGAGGGGAAATCAAGGACAATTACAAAAGACAAAGGGGAATAAGAAAAGTGATAGGCAGAGAACTCAAGGGCAAGAATCAAACAGGGTCTCAGTGAAAAATAATGGGAACAGGACAAGTAATGTTAAAAAGACAAGCCTTAAGTCTTTGTGCCTTAATGCAAAGAGCATTCGCAATAAAGTGGATAAATTAACCGTGCAAATAGATGTAAACAGGAATGATATAGTCGGGATTACAGAGACATGGCTGCAGGGTTACTGGAGATGGGAACTGAACATCCAGAGGTATTCAGTATTTATGAAGGACAGACAAAAAGGAAAAGGCGGTGGAGTTGCATTGCTGGTTAAAGAGGAAATTAACGCATTAGCCCCCTGGAGATGAGCGACCACATTATGTTAGAATTCTTCATCAAGATGGAGAGTGACGTAGTTGATTCTGAGACTAGGGTCCTGAATCTTAATAATGGAAAGTACGATGGTATGAGGCACGAGTTGGCTATGATGGATTGGGAAATGTTACTTAAAGGGATGACAGTGGATAGGCAATTGCAAACATTCAAAGAGTGCATGGGTGAACTGCAACAATTGTTTATTCATGTTTGGTGCAAAAGCAAAACAGGAAAGTTGGCCAAACCATGGCTTACAATGGAAATTAGAGATAGTATTACATCCAAGGAAGAGGCATACAAATTAGCCAGAAAAACAACAAACCTGAGGATTGGGAGCAGTTTAGAATTCAGCATAGGAGGACCAAGGGATTGATTAAGAAGGGGAAAGTAGTGTACGAGAGTAAGCTTGTGGGGAACATAAAAACTGACTATAAAAGTTTCTATAGGTATGTGAAGAGAAAAAGATTGGTGAAGACAAATGTAGGTCCTTTACAGTCAGAAACAGAGGAACTTATAATGGGGAACAAAGAAATGGCTGACCAACTAAATACATACTTTGGTTCTGTCTTCACAAACGAGGACACAAATAACACACCAGAAATGTTGGGGAACAAAGGATTTAGTGAGAGGGAGGAACTGAAAGAAATCAATATTAGCAAGGAAATGGTGTTGGGGAAATTGATGGCATTGAAGGCCGATAAATCCCCAGGGCCTGATAATCTACATCCCAGAGTACTTAAGGAAGTGGCCCTAGAAATAGTGGATGCATTGGTGGTCATCTTCTGAGATTCTATAGACTCTGGAACAGTTCCTACAGATTGGAGGGTGGCTAATGTAACCCCACAATTTAAAAAGGAAGGTAGAAAGAAAACAGGGAATTGTAGGCCAGTCAACCTGACGCCGGTAAGGGGGAAAATTCTAGAGTCCATTATAAAAGATTTATTAACTGAGCACTTGGAAAACAGTGGCAGAATCGGACAGAGTCAGCATAGATTTACGAAAGGGAAATCGTGCGTGACAAAGCTACTGGAATTTTTCGAGGATGTAACTTGTAGAGTTGATGAGGGGGAGTTAGTGGATGTGGTTCATTTGGACTTTCAGAAGGCTTTCGACAAAGTCCCACATAAAAGATTAGCGTGTAAAGTTAAAGCACATAGGATTGGGGGTAGTGCATTCAGATGGATATAAAACTGGTTGGCAGACAGGAAATCAAGAGTAGGAATAAACAGGTCTTTTTCCGAATGGCAGGCGGTGACTAGTGGGGTACTACAGGGATCGGTGCTGGGACCCCAGCTATTCACAATATATATTAATCATTTGGATGAGGGAACTAAATGTAATATCTCCAAATTTGCAGATGACACAAAGCTGGTTGGGAGGGTGAGCTGTGAGGAGGATGCAGAGATACTTCAGTGTGATTTGGACAAGCTGAGTGAGTGGGCAAATGCATGGCAGATGCAGTATAATGTTGATAAATGTGAGGTTATCCACTTTGGTAGCAAAAACAGGAAGGCAGATTATTATCTGAATGGCTATAAATTGAGAGAGTGGAATGTGTAACGAGACCTGGGTGTCCTCAGCATGCAGGTGCAGCAGGCGGTAAAGAAGGCAAATGGTATGTTGGCCTTCATAGCCAGAGGATTCGAGTACAGGAGCAGGGATGTCTTGCTGCAATTATACAGGGCCTTGGTGAGACCACACCTGGAATATTGTCTGCTGTTTTGGTCTCCTTATCTGAGGAAGGATGTCCTTGCTATAGAGAGAGTGCAGCGAAGTTTTACCAGACTGATTCCTGGCATGGCGGGACTGACATATGAGGAAAGATTGAGTCGGTTAGGATTATATTCACTGGGGTTCAGAAGAATGAGGGGGGATCTCACAGAAACGTATAAAATTCTAACAGGACTAGACAGGATAGATGCAGGATAAAAGCAAAAAACTGCGGATGCAGGAAATCCAAAACAAAAACAAAAATACCTGGAAAAACTCAGCAGGTCTGACAGCATCCTAAGAGAGGAACACAGTAATGTTTTGAGTCCGTATGACTCTTCAACAGAACTAAGGAAAAATAGAAAAGCAGATGCGGGGAAATAGATGCAGGAAGGATGTTCCCGATGGTGGGGGAGTCCAGAACCAGGGGTCACAGTCTGAGGATATGGGGTAGACCATTTAGGACTGAGATGAGGAGAAATTACTTCATCCAGAGAGTGGTGAGCCTGTGGAATTCGCTACCACAGATAGCAGTTGAAGCCAAAACATTGTATGTTTTCAAGAATGAGTTAGATATAGCTCTTGGGGCGATAGCGATCAAAGGATATGGGGAGAAAGCGGGAGCAGGCTATTGAGTTGGATGATCAGCCATGATCATGATGAATGGTGGAGCAGGCTCGAAGGGCCGAATGGCCTACTCCTGCTCCTAGTTTCTATGATTCTATGTCCAAATGCGGCAAGAGCTGGAAAATATCCAGGGTTGGGCTGACAAGTCGCAAGTAGTATTTGCACCACACAAGTACCAGGCAATGAGCATACGCAACAAGAGGGAATCTAACCATTGCCCCTTGACATTCAATTGCATTACGATCACTGAATCCCTCACTATCAACATCGCGGGGGTTACCATTGGCCGGAAACTGAACTGGACTAGCCATATAAATACTGTGCTAACAAGAGCAGGTCAGAGACTAGGAATCCTGCAGCGAATGACTCACCCCCAACTCCCAAAAGCCTGTCCACCAACTACAAGGCACAGTCAGGTGTATGATGGAATGCTCTCCACCTGCCTGGATGAGTGCAGCTCCAACAATACTCAAGAAGCTTGACACCATTCAGGACAAAGCAGCTCACCTGATTGGCACCCCTTCCACAAACATTCACTCCTTTCACCACCAACGAACAGTGGCAGCAGTGTCTACCACCTACAAGAGACACTGCAGAAACTCACCAAGGCTCCTTACAAATCTTTGACCACTACTATCTAGAAGGACAAGGGCAGTAGTCACATGGGAACACCACCACCTGGAAATTCCCCTCCAACCCATTCACCACCCTGACTTGGAAATATATCACCATTTCTCTACTGTCACTGGGTGAAAATCCTGAACTCCCTCCCTAACAGCATTTTGGGTGCACCTACACCACAGGGACTGCAGAGGTTCAAGAAGGTAGCTCACCACCACTTTCTCAAGGGCAATTAGGGATAGGCAATAAATGCTGGTCCAGCCAGTGAAGCCCACATCCCATAAATGAATGAAAAAAACGTTGGTATTGTATCACTCTGTTTGGATTCTAATACAGTTAGGTTCTCAAGTTGAATGTAAGAATTGAATTATCTCTTGCAGAGATTCACAGTCAAATTTCATCTTTAATTTTCTTTCAAGTGTACTATGGTTATGTTGAATTTAATTTAGTAGTAATAAATCATTATGTCAGTTGGCCATAATGAACTGCCCAGTTTGAAATCAAAAGCAATGCGCTCACTAAATGGATTTGGCAAGTATGTCTGAGCAAATTCTCCCATACCTATGGACATTCACTGAAATGAGGAAAATAAACTTGCTTCTCCAGACACTCTATGGTATAATCAAATATGAACTATAATAGAGAATGCACATTACATAGTTGATGATTATTCTGTGATGAGCTAGTCCCAAACAAATAATCAAAGATTGACTATTAGCTAATGTTTACCTGGATTTAGATTGCTCAAATCTATAACAGCCTTAGAAAAAGGAAACATTTCTCTAACATATTCAATTTTTTAAGGAAATTTTAAAATAAATTTATTTGGTTCACAGTACAAGAAAAGGAACAATTGTAAATGAATAAATCGATTACGGAAAGTATAGGAGGGAAATGAAAAAGTTAATATGGGATTAAGGAGAGAATAAGAAAAGATTAGTGGGTGACATTAAATTGAACCCCAAAACATATTATAAACAAATAGCGAGGATCTTTAGTTTACCTGCCCCACAGGGAACAGGTCAGTTATAAAATTGTAGGGAACCCATGTTTGTATACAAATATAGTTCTTACAGAGAGAGAATTAACTTTTAACGCTACAGTGTGTACATGACATCAGTAATCATTTCCCCATTCCATTTAATTTAATTTGACATAATTTAATTTAAATTCAGACACAGTTTAAGAATAAGAGGTCTCCCTTTTAAGACGGATATGAGGAGAAATTTTTTCTCTCAGAGGGTCATTACTATGTGAATTCTCTTCCTCAGAAAGCAGTAGAGGCTGGGTTATTTAATTTATTCAAGGCTGAGTTATATTTTTGATAGACAAGGTGGTCTAGGGTTTTGGGGGCAGAAAGGAAAGTGGATTTGAGACCACAACCAGATCAGCCATGATCTTATTGAATAAGGCTCAAAAGGCTGAATGGCTGACTGCTGCCCCTAAATCTAACATTCCTACTCCTACATAAGCCTGACTGACAGGCCTGGCCTCCAGTCGAGCAATAGCCTATTGGTGAAGGCCGCAGCAGCAGGTAAACCTGCACCAGGGTAGGGGTGATATTTGATCAGCGATGGGGTGGGCGTCAATCGAGCAGGCTGTGTTTGGGATGTTCCCCCGCTTTTGAGGGGGAAGGGAGGATTAATCGGTTGAGGCGGTTGATCATGAGATTGATAGGGAGGATTGATTTGGGGGATTGATTGGGTCCTGCCACCTTCAAAGATTTAGATACAAAGAGTTCCATGGTTTTCTGTTCTTGCGCCCCCTTTAAAATTGTACCATTTAGCTTGTACATTTTTCCTCATTCTTCTAAACAAATTGTGTCCGCACACACTTTTCTGTGTTAAATTTTTTGCCAAATGTCTGTCCATGTCACCATCCAGTCTATATCTTCTTGAAATCCAGTATTACCTTTCTCACTGTATGCTACACTTCTAAGTTTCATGCCATCTGCACAGTTTGAATTTGTGTCCTGTATCCTATTCAGAAGTCTCTGCTGGCTCTCCATTACTTGTCCTTTCTTGTAAATAGCTGCTAATTTTCTCCTTGATAGGTTCTAAAGGCTCCCCAATCACCGATGTTGAATTGATAGGCCTGTGTTTTCTGAGTTTATCCCTACACCGTTTTTGCAGAAGTTTGCAATAATTGTAATCCTCCAGCCCTCTGGCAACATCCCTGCATCTGAGGAGGGTTGGAAGACTGAGGTCAGTACTCCCGCAATTTCTACCTTACTTACCTTAGCAACCATGAATGCACCCCATCTGGCCAGGTGACTTTAAGTACCCATCTTGTATGTCCTCTTTGTCTACTTTTGTTCCCTCCAGTGTCTCCTTATTTCTTTCTTGGTAAACACCAATGCAAAATACTCTTCTGCATTTCCACCATATTTAAAGAAGGATATAATTGCATTGGAGTCGTTACAGCAAAGGTTCACTCACTTGGTCCCTGGAATGAAGGGGTTGTCCTATGTTTAGATTCTGAGTAAATTGGGCCTATATTCTCTGGAGTTTAGAAGAATGAGAGGCAATTTCATTGAAGCATACAAGATTCTGAAGAGGCTTGATAGAGTCGATGTTGAGAGATTGTTTCTGCTGGTCGGGAACCTAAAACACAGCGGCACAGACTCACCATAAGGGGCCAATCATTTAGGACTGAGATGGGGAGAATTTACTTGACTCAAAGGGTTGTGAATCTTTGGAATTCTCCACCCCAGAGGGTTGTGGATGATCCGTAGTTGAATACATTTAAGGCTGGGATGGACAGATGTTTGGTCTCTCAGGGAATCAAGGGATATGGGAAGTAGGTGGGAAAGTGGAGTTGAATCTAAGATCAGCTGTAATCATATTGAATGATGGAGCAGGCTCGATGACCTATACAGTCTACTCCTGCTCCTATTTCTTCCCACTGCTTCTGGCAATACATTTCCATTTTACTCCCTAATTCCCCCTACCACTACTGTCCTTGGCAAAAAAATCCCCTAGAAATATGATTATCAACAAAGAACTTAGAAACTTTTACATCCTCAGAGCACCCCAGAAGACTGTAGCCAATGAAGAGCAATGTGGGCAAATGCAGGAGCTCCTTTAGGGAAATTAAATTGAGTTAATTAAGTACATCTGGAATTTTTAAAAAGTCAGTTTTAATAATGGTGACCATGAAACTATCAGGTTGTTAGAAAACCCCATCCAGTGCAATGTCCTTTTAGGAAAGGACACCTGTCATCCTTACCCAGTCGAGTCTCATTTGACTTCGGACACATGGCAATGCGATTGACACTTAACTGCCCTCTGAAATGACCTAGCAAGCCACTCAGTTGTACCAAATAATTGCAAAAGAATATAAGAATAAAATTGGACAGATATAGGCACGGGGTTTGGACCTGACAAAGGGACATCCAGTCAAACCTGCAAAGTCTTCCTCACTAACACCTAGGGTCTTGTACCAAAATTGTGTGAGCAGTCCCACAGATTAGTCAAGCAAAAGCCTGTTATAATCATATGCATAGAGTCATACCTTTCAGCCAACATCCAATCACTATAACTGAATATTCCTGTTTCATTATGATGGCTTATAGGTATACAGAGGCTAGGTATTCCGTGGTGAGTGACTCATGTTCTGACTCCACAAAGCTTGTAAACCCACCTAAAAGGCACAGCTCAGGAGTATATGGAACATTCTCCATTTGCCTGGATCGGGACAGTTCCAACAACACTTAAATGGTTTGACACCATCCAGGACGCTTCTCGGCCTTTTGGCTAAGATCAAGTGTTGCAGGAGCGACACCATGGTCCTGCCATGGCAAGGTCGGGATGGAAGGGCGAAAACCAATCGCAATCCGAATTCATACCGTGGGTTACCTATCACCGTCCGAGTCACGGTGAACCACAGCGACGAAGGAGGATCACCTATGGATCGGGGCTTCTTCACCAGGAGGATCCTGTTGAAGGCGTGCGGCTTCCAAGCTACGGAGATCTTCACCCTGCACGACTCCCGCAAAGGTGGTTATTTCGACGTCACGTTCAAGCAAGTGGCAGACTGCGTCCGGCTCCTGAGGGTGTTCGAGGAGAAGAGAGACCTGCCGGAGATGAAGATCCTGACGGCGGAGCCGCACTTTTCTCTGCCGTTGCAACGGGAACGTGAGGTGATGGTGCATGTGTACAACCCCTTCGTCCCTGTCGCCGACGTGGTCACCTTCCTCACCAGGTACTTCGATAAGGTGGGGAGCGGCACTGAGATTCGAGACGACTTGGGGATCTGGACAGGCAAACGCCTGTTTAAGGTCACGCTAAAGACCGATGGTAAGGGAGCCATTTTCCACCCTCCTTCCAGTTTCGCTATCGGGGGAAACCGTGGCTACCTGGTCTACGCTGGGCA
This sequence comes from Cetorhinus maximus, assembly GCF_964194155.1. Classification (NCBI taxonomy): domain Eukaryota; kingdom Metazoa; phylum Chordata; class Chondrichthyes; order Lamniformes; family Cetorhinidae; genus Cetorhinus; species Cetorhinus maximus. Next base: position 150,619,649 of record NC_135880.1, on the reverse strand, counting down.
ACCCAAGCATTGTCGCTCATGCGGCAAGGCTGGTCATGTGGCGGCCAACTGCAGCGCCTCCCTCTGCAAGATCTGCAAACAGGAAGGGCACCAGACAAAAGACTGCAAACAGGCCAAGTGCTGCAACCTGTGTGGCGAGGCAAGTCACCTCTACAGGACCTGCCCCAAACGCTGCCGTACTTACGCACAGGCAGCCAAAGCCGACCACGGGGAAGCAGAAGAAATGTTCCGTGTCACTCCAACCACCAAGGCCCCCAGGGAGCTCAACGGGACAAAGGAGGACACAGAGAGAGACAAGGTGGAGAAAGAGATTGAGGCAACAGAGAGCCAATCAACAGCACCACCCCCTGAACCTTCCAGTCCTCAGGACAGCGAATCAATGGAGGAGGAGGCAGCAGTGGAAAAGCAGCAGGGGGAGTGGCGGACGGTGAAGAACAAGAAAAGTAAGAGGGAGCGAAGAAGAAGCAAAGGCGTTTCCCAGAGAAGCGGCAAGAGGCGTCTCCCATCCGACACGGATGACAAGGGCAGCAGCTCTTCGGATGAGGAAGTGCCAGAGCGGCACCGACAGAAGAGGCGGCAAAGCTCCAGGGCGTTGGAGGACGAGACACCCGAGCTCCAGAAAATTGGAGACAACAAGGAGACCAACGCACCCCAACTTTGCCTGCAACCTGAGGAGGCCAGTGCACCACAGCCCCTGGAATCTGGGAGCAGTGAGGCAATCATCGCACCCCAGCTCCAGGAAGCCGGGAACAGCAACCCCCCAGAGGGGGTGAGTTTTGGAGAAGCTTCTCCAGCAAAGGTCATCTCAAAATCCGCTCACTACGTGAACCTCCAGATGCCACTGGAGCAGAACACGGCCAAGGAGATCTACCTCAGCCCATCCAAAGTGAAGGAATTTGAGCTCACTACGGGTATGAAGGAGCAGACTAAAGGTCTGGGACTGTCAGAGACAGTGGGTTTGGTAGGAGAATAAATGCTTTAAAATGGGTTTAAAGATTGTATCCATAAATGTGCGTAGCATTAAATCTACTACGCGATGTGTTGCGACCTTGGACTACCTAGCCAAGGTCAAAGCTGACCTGTTGTTTCTGCAGGAGTGTGCGATACCGCACCTCAGCTCCTACAGGCAATGGTCACGATGGTGGTCCCACGGGCCATCGATCTGGTCGGGCGGAAACGACTCTCGTTCCTCCGGCCTGGGTATTCTGCTGCGGGGAGGCAACTTCACCGTCTCCGAGGTCAAGGAGGTGGTGGGCGGGCGACTCCTGGTAGCAGACGTAATGTACAAGAACGCTCCACTCCGGTTAATTAACGTGTACGGCCCGGCACAAGGGGCTGAGCGGCTGGAGGTTTTTCAGCAGCTCCCACTGCTGCTGGCGACCTCCAGGCCGGTCATTCTGGGCGGGGACTTCAACTGCATCATCGATGCGGCTGGACGATCCGGCAGGGCCGGAAGCAGATTGGACGCTACGTCCAGATCCCTGATGGAAACAGTTAAGGATGCCAAGCTGCACGACGTCTTCAGCAACCCTGCAGACGGAGCGCAGCGTAGATACACCTGGTCGCGGCCAGACGGGTCCATTCGTTCCAGGATAGACTTCCTGTTTGTGTCCCGTGCATTCACAGTCAGATCCACCGAGGTCAAGCCGGTGTTCTTCTCTGACCACTGCCTCCTACTGGCGGACTGCCACTTGGAGGAAGACCTGAGGGTGGGCAGGGGGGCATGGAAGCTAAATGTGCAACTGCTGACCCCAGAGAACATTGAGGAGCTCAAGAGGGATTACAAAGGTTGGAGAACCGTGAAACCCCTCTTTGAGTCCCTGACACACTGGTGGGAAGTGATCAAGGGAAGCATCAAGAGGTTTTTCATCCTCAAAGGCACCCAGAAAGCTAGAAAGGAACAGAGGGAAATGTCCCGACTCCAGGAAAAGATGCAGAATCTGCTCCGGCTGCGGTCGATGGGGGTCGATGTCAAGGAGGAGCTCCAAGAGGTGAAGGGCCAGCAAGCCTCGCACTTTGCCTCGGAGGCCTCCAAGATCATCTTCCGTTCCAGAGTCCGCTCCGTGGAGCAGGATGAGACGTGCTCACGTTTCTTCTTCCAAAAGGTACACAGAGAGCGCTCTGTGATCAGCAGCCTGAAGGAAGAAGACGGCTCAGTAAAGTCATCACGGTCCGACATTCTGAGGATCAGCAAATCCTTTTATGCCGGACTGTATGACGTGAAGCCCACGGACAGCACGGCCTCCCAGTCCTTCCTGTCCTCTATCACGGAGGTCCTAGACCACAGTACTCGGGAGAGCCTAGACAAACCGCTAACCCCTGACGAACTGACTAAGGCCCTCGAGTCCTTCGAGAAGAGTAAAACCCCCGGAAGCGACGGCCTGCCGGCGGAGTTGTATTCGGCTCTGTGGGACTTGATCGGCCCAGACCTGCTAGAAGTGTACGAGAGTATGCTCCTGGCCGGCAGCATGTCAGAATCCATGAGGAAAGGCATCATCACCCTCATCTACAAGCACAAGGGGGAAAGGGAGGAAATTAGAAATTGGCGACCCATTTCACTGTTGAATATGGACTATAAGATTCTGTCCAAGGTCATCGCCAACCGGGTCAAATCCGCTCTGGAATTGGTGATTCACCCTGACCAGACCTGCTCTGTGCCAGGCAGGAAGATCTCTGACAGCCTGGCGCTGCTCAGGGATACGATTGCCTATGTACAGGACAGGGGTGTGGATACCTGCCTCATCAGCTTGGATCAGGAGAAGGCCTTTGACAGAATATCGCACACCTACATGGGGGATGTGCTCTCCAAAATGGGCTTTGGGGAGGGAATTCGAAATTGGATCCAACTGCTCTACACTAACATCAGTAGCGCAGTCTCAATCAATGGGTGGGAAACAGATAGCTTTCCGATTAAATCTGGAGTCAGGCAGGGCTGCCCTCTCTCGCCTGTCCTTTTTGTGTGCTGCATAGAACCCTTTGCCGAGTCCATCAGGAAGGATCCGGGCATAAGAGGAGTGACGATCCCAGGCAGTGGAGGCACTCAGGTAAAAGCCTCCCTGTACATGGACGACGTCGCCGTCTTCTGCTCGGATCCGCTGTCGGTGCGCAGACTGATGCACGTCTGCGACCAGTTCGAACTGGCCTCGGGAGCCAAGGTAAATCGTGGGAAGAGCGAGGCCATGTTCTTTGGGAAGTGGGCTGACCGATCCTTTGTCCCCTTCACTGTCAGGGCTGACGGCCTGAAGGTGCTGGGGATATGGTTCGGAGGGACCGGGGCATGCGTTAGAAACTGGAAGGAGCGAGTGGCTATGGTGAAAAGGAAACTGGGCATGTGGGAGCGACGCTCCCTCTCCATTGCGGGTAAGAACCTGGTCATCAGGTGTGAGGTACTCTCGCTGTTGCTGTACGTGGCGCAGGTCTGGCCCATTCCACACTCCTGCGCGATGGCGATCACTCGAGCCATCTTCCGCTTTATCTGGAGGTCGAAAATGGATCGTGTCTGCAGGGACGCGATGTACAAGCCTCTAGATAAAGGGGGAAAAAACGTGCCCAACATCGCCCTCATACTGATGGCCACCTTTGTGTGCGGCTGCATCAAGCGGTGCGTAGACCCTCAGTACGCAAACACCAAGTGTCACTACGTGCTGAGGTTCTACCTGTCCCCGGTGTTGCGAAGGATGGGTCTGGCCACGCTGCCGCGGAACGCTCCAAGTAGTTGGACCGTGCCGTACCACCTGTCCCTGGTGGAAAAATTTATGCAGAAAAACACCTTTGACCACAAGTCCATCAGGCAGTGGTCAGCACGTAACGTCCTAGAGGCCCTGAGGGATAAGGAGAGGGTGGACCCTGTGGGATGGTTCCCCGAGCAGACTGTCAAAGTCATTTGGCAGAATGCCTCATCGCCAGAACTTTCCAACAAGCACCAAGACGTAGCTTGGCTGGTGGTGAGAAAGGCCCTCCCCGTCAGATCCTTCCTACACGCCAGGAGTCTCACCCCCTCTGCACGATGCCCTCGAGGTGGCTGTGGTGGGGAAGAGACCGTTGTTCACCTCCTTGTGGATTGTGCCTTTGCAAAGAAAGTCTGGAGAGAGATGCAGTGGTTGCTGTCGAGGTTCATCCCGAGCAGTTCTGTGACACAGGACTCTGTGCTCTACGGGCTGTTCCCAGGGACACACACCGAGACAAACATCAACTGCAGCTGGAGGATCATCAACTCGGTGAAAGACGCGCTTTGGTCTGCCCGAAACTTGTTGGTCTTCCAGCACAAAGATTTGTCCCCGACCGATTGTTGCGGACTGGCACAATCCAAAGTCCAGGACTACGTGCTGAGGGACGCACTAAAGCTTGGGGCAGCTGCCGCAAAGGCGCAATGGGGAAGGGTCGCTGTCTAAGACCTTTCTACCACAGCGCACCGAGAGACTGGGAACTGTTTAGAGCCCCTCGGGCTGTACAGATCAAAATGAAAGGCTGTAAATGACTGTAATATTGTTTGTACTGATGCACCTGGTGATACATTTTGTAAAAGTTTAACCTGGATTGTACCCTTGTAATGTTGTTTTTGAAATGGTTTTGAATGTGATTGAAGATTTTTATGAATAAAGTATATTTTTACAAAAAAAAAAAAAAAAAATCCAGGACAAAGCAGCTCACTTGATTAGCATCCCACCCACCACATTTAACATTCACTGTATCCACCATAATGGCTGCAGTGTGTACGATTTACAAGATGCACTACAACAGCTCCTAAGCCTCCTGCAACGACACCTTTCAAACTCACAATCTCTACCACCTAGAATGTCGGGTGCAGCAGATGCATGGTGCCACCACCACCTCCATGTTTCCCGGAGGGTGAGGACAGCCTCTGAGATTCCTGAATGGATCACCCGAGTGTGTCCAGCTGCCACTCCTCCTCTCTTAGGGTGCCCGGGGGCCCCAGCCTGACCAGTTGAGGGGAAGGAGCACCTGGAGGCACACCTGGAGTGCCCCATTTACCTCTCACGTTGCCACTGCAGGAACTCACCCATGGCTCCTGCGATGGAGTGCAGGTATGCATACATCTCCATATTCTGCTGGACCAGGGTCTCCATGGCATCTGCCATCTGCCATCCACCCCAGGAAGACCTCCATATACTGTCACGACTCTCTGGGGATAGTGCGCTGTAATATCAAGCCCCACTGCTCCCCGAGCCACGACAAATGTGAAAAAAGTTTGATCAACCCACCTAATTGTTTAATTTAGGTTAACAGAATACAAGCACTAGGTTTGTAAATTTAATAGGTAAATAAATGTTTATTGAACAAATGTCTTTAACTAGTGGCAAAAGAAAGAAACATGAACTGCTAATTTCTAATTCTATAACCTAAACTCTACTCCTTTTTAAATCCCTATACACACACATATAAGATACATAAGACACACAAAAACATAGATTTCAAGGGTGGCATAAAACAGTTCAATAGCACCAATTTCGGAGTACGGGATTCAATGGGTTGATTTTTATCGATGCCTTCCAAATTCCTTTCAGTTCTTTGTTGATGACATGAGATGGTCTTCCAGCACTTGCAGACTTTAGTTCACTGGTTGAGCACTTGCCTTTTAATGTCTCTGATAGTGTTTTTCCCCTTTGCCTCTTGACAGTGGAGGGGCATTGGGGGGGTTGGGGTTAAGGGCAGCCCTGCCATTGAGGCGACCTGTGGAGGGGGGCAAGGACTGCCTCATGGTTGAGATGACTTGTGGGGGTGTGTTGCCATTGAGGCAACTAAACAAAAAGCGTACAAGATTATGAGGGGCATGTACAGGGTGGATAGGAAGCAGCTGTTCCCCTTGGCTGAAGGGTCAGTCACGAGGGGACATACGTTCAAGGTGAGGGGCAGGAGGTTTAGGGGGGATGTGAAGAAAAACCATTTTACCCAGAGGGTGGTGACGGTCTGGAATACGTTGCCTGGGAGGGTGGTGGAGGTGGGTTGCCTCACATCCTTTAAAAAGTACCTGGATAAGCACTTGGCAAGTCATAACTTTCAAGGCTATGGGCCAAGTGCTGGTAAATGGGATTAGGTAGGTAGGTCAGGCGTTTCTCACGTGTCAGTACAGACTCAATGGGCCGAAGGGCCTCTTCTGCACTGTGTGATTCTGTGATTCTGTGACATGGGTTTTCAGAGAGAGAGCAGTTTATAGAGATATAAGGAGAAAAAGCCAGCTAGCCATTATGGTGGAATCATTGGAATCTTACATGCATAGGAGAGAAAGGTTTTAGGTCTTTTTCCTTTCAGGCTAGGAGTTATTCTGCTGCACAGCTCTTACACAAAGCCTGGTCACCTGATCACCTGATCAGGAGCCAATAAAAAGGTTGCTGCCAGGCAGTTCCCCATTACACCAGACTCCTTCTCGGCACCATCCTGTCTTTCATGGCACACGCTGTTCCAGGACAGCAACATTGTACATATCTCTCACACTGTTCCAATAGACATGTCCTTCAAACTGCAGCCATTGCAATTTTATTCCACAGCCCAACAGAAATAAAAAGATATGTTCTTTACAACATCACTTCATCAGAGAACAAGCGGACTTGTTCTGCGACTCCTCCGACTCACGTGCCACTCTGTTGAGCACTTCCTACAGCTCTTCGTGATGTTCCCATGCCTTCTGCTAACTCTCCAGGATGAATTGGAAGGTAAAATCCAGAGGCTCGTCATCTGACTTGGATCTCACAGTTGCCTCTTTCCCAGCAGTCCTCTGCGATCCGGGTAAATCGGCTGAACCTGCCTGCCTCCTGCTGCTGCGGACAGGTGTCCGTGCGGTGACCCCCAGATTGTGAACCCGAGCCTGCTCTAGATCTAGGTTCTGCTGAGGTGTGTGTCTCTGCACTGGTGCAGGGTGTGGGTAAGCGCTTTGACTGGTCTTCCAGGCTGCTTATTTCCAGCTCTTCAATGGAGGAGGTGTCCTCATGGCTGGAGAAGAAGACCTGGATAGAGCTGAGGGACTGGCTGGTTGAGGATGTCAGTCTCTTGGCAGAGCTCCCTGTGAACCAAAGTAGAGGTAATTAGTGCATGTCAGCAGAGTCAAAAGCAGAAGAGAGAGCACTCACAATTGCTTTGAGAGAGGGATGATGTGGTGCAGGATCCTCATGAGGGTGTTTGATGCCGACCTCACCGTCACCGCAGGTGCCTTCATATCGCCACCAGTCAGCGCAATGCACGTTCCTCAAAGTGACTGAGGGGCCTAATGTGCTCGAGAGGATATGAGCCTGATGGAGATATGAGGGTGTGTGTGAGAGTTAGTGGTGTTGCCCCTTGAGGTGTGAGATTCCTGTGGATTTGTGATGGGTTTGTGAGTGTGTGAGTTGAGAGTAATGAGAAGAGTGAGTTACCCAGGCAGAATGGATGAGACCATTCATCCTGTAGCGGCACTGGATGTCTGTCCTCTTTTGCAGGGCATTGGCGCTGACCACCGCTGCCACTGCCTCCCATGCTGGATTGGTGATGCAGGTGACGCCAGAGCGGGGTAGATGACATCATGGTGGACCTCTACGTGGCGGGACACATCACTGAAACGGGGGCTGCAGTCTTTTTGCCTTTTGGGGCCATCTTGTCTTCCGTACAGCAGTCCTTGGCTGGAAGCACTGAGAGGGATACGCTCGACTGCATTTTAAATGTGGTGCCCAGCGTGATGAAGCAGTGAGGTGATGGCATGGCCCGCACACCATGGAACATAGCATGTTTCCCGGGAATGCATAATTCATGCGGCAGGTTTGAAACGATGCGGTGTGAGAAGCCGCCATTTTATGCCATTGTAAAATGTCATTTTACCCGCCTGATATCACACTTAGTGCAAATCTGGGACGATTACATCCATAGGGATGTATGGATTACATCCATATTTCTTAAGTTCAATAAGAAATACCTGATCCTGGCTGCCACTGGCAGTCCTGCTGTGCATGTTGTGCAGATATCCTAGCGACAGATTGATGACTGTTGACCCAGAACCTGGTTAGCCAGTTTCACACTGTTAGATTCCAAATAGATGCATCTGCACCCAGTACGTGTAGCCCTGATGTTAAGAATTGATACGTATAACCTACACTTGCTGCAGCTTAGCCCGCTTTAAATTCCTCTATTGCCCTTTCTCTTCCAAAAATCAGAACTAAGTGGGAATGCCCAATTTGGAAATCCATGATACCAGTATTGTTGATGTAACAAAATGTAGCAATGCCCGAAACACTTAGCTGAAACTTTTATGTACTAAATGTAAATGGGAAGAAAAATAAAACAAAAGAATTACCATGTGCTCACTGACCTACATTGGTTCCCTGTTGAGCAATATGTTGATTTTAAAATACTTATGCTTGTTGTCATCACTCCACCACCTCACCCTCCCACCATCCCCCTATCTTTGTAAACTGCATCAGCCCTACAACCTTCTGAGATATCTGAGCACCTCCAACTCTGGACTCTTGCCCATCCCTGAGTTGAATCCCTCCACGATTGGCAGTTGTATCTTCAGCTGCCAAGTACCTAAGCTCTGAGAATCCCTTGCTAAAACCTCTCTACCTCTCTTTCCTCCCTTAAACCTAACTCTTTAACCAAGATTTTTGTCATCTGCCCTAATATCGCTTTATGTGCCTCAATGTCAAATTTTGTTTGATAATGCTCCGGTGCAGCACTTTAGGAGATTTTGCCATGTAAAAGGTGCTATATAAATGCAAGTTGTTATAGTTCCTTAAAGTTTCTTTAAATAATATACCTTAGCTGCCCACAATGCACATTTTATATGAGCAGCAGGAGACTGAGTTGTACACTAGTTGGAAATTGTGTAGAGAGCTAAATAATGTCACTATTGATTGCCAGCCATCAATACAAAATCTGAGCACAAAGTTTGATGAGGTTCTTAATATGCATAGACTTACTGTGATTGATCTGTGCCTATTTTTTGATGGGAGTAATTTTGATCTTGGATTATGGTGTAAAAAAGGCAACATAGGATCAGCCACCTGTTATATCTATCGCCCGACAACATCGCTGGCTTTATTCTACCACCAAAGCCAAAATTAGCCCCCATTGTGCCTTACCCAATGAGGACATTTAACCTAAGTTGTGATGTTTACCTGCTGATTTTGAACTTTCAACACATGACTTTTCTGTAAAATTATCGGTTCTACCCATTATACAATAAGTGCATTGAACTTTCCTTGTATCACTGGAGGTCCAGCTCATAAGCAAGACTTGATTTGTTCACATAACCTATAAACCAGCTGCACAAACAAAGAAATGCAGATTTTTTTCCCTCAAATGCAGCCACCTGATTCAGGCAAGATTTATCAATCAAAATTTTCAATGCTACATTATTGATTTTCATACGCAGCGTTCTCTGACATGGTGTAATAAAGAGAAGCCACAAGTGGCTTGATAAATGCCTATTCAACAAGCAGCTTACCTAAGCAGCTATTAGAGATCTGTTAATGGTAAAGAGTGCCCATCTAACATCTCTCTCTGAGCTAGTAGATAAAGTAGGTAAGTTCCAGGAGTTCCAGGATTTTGACCCAGCGACAGTGAAGGAAGGATGCTGTGAGGCTTGGCGGGGAATTTGCATGGGCTGTTCCCATGAGCCTGCTGCCCTTGTCCTTCTAGGCAGTAGAGGTCTGGAAGATGCTGCATTGAAGGAGTCTTGGTGAGTTGCTGCAATGTATCTTGTAGATGGTACACACTGCTGCGACTGTGTGTGCTGGTGGAGGGAGTGAATGTTTGTGGATGGGGTGCCAATCAAGCGGGCTGCTTTGTTCTGGATTGTGTCAAGCTTCTTGATTATCATTAGCGCTGCACTCATCTAAGCAAGTGGAGAGTATTCCATCACACTCCTGACTTGTGCCTTGTAGATGATGGGCAGGCCTTGGGGACTCTGAAGGTGAGTTACTCTCCACAGAATTCCCAGCCTCTGACCTGCTGTGATAGCCACAGTATTTATATGGCTGGTCTAGTTCAGTTTCTGGTCAATGGTAACCCCCAGGATGTTGATAGTGGGGGAATTCAGCGATGTTAGAATCATAGAGGTCTACAGCACAGAAAAAGGCCCTTCGGCCCATCGAGTCTGCACTGGTCAAACAAGTACCTAACTATTCTAATCCCATTTTCCAGCACTAGGCCCACAGCCTTGTGTGCCATGGCATCGCAAGTGCACATCCAAATACTTCTTAAATGTTATGAGGACTTCTGCCTCTACCACCCTTTCAGGCAGTGAGTTCCAGATTCCCACCATCCTCTGGGTGAAAAAGTTCTTCCTCACATCTCCTCTAAACCTCCTGCCCCTTACCTTAAATCTATGCCCCCTGGTTATTGATCCCTCCACCGAGGGGAAAAATTCCTTCCTGTCTACCCTATCTATGCCCCTCATACACCTTTATACACCTCAATCATGTCCCCCCTCAATCTCCTCTGCTCAAGGGAAAATAACCCCAGCCTAAGAAATCTCTCCTCGTAACTAAAACTCTCCAGCCCAGGCAACATCCTGGTAAACCTCCTCTGCACTCTCTCTAGTGCAATCACATCCTTCCTATAATGCGGATTCCAGAACAGCACGCAATACTCCAGCTGTGGCCTAACCAGCGTTTTATACAGTTCCAGCATAACCTCCCTGCTCTTATATTCTATGCCTTGGCTAATAAAGGCAAGTATCCCATATGCCTTTTTAACCACCTTATCTACCTGTCCCGCTACCTTAAGGTACTAGTGGACATGCATACCAAAATGTGCTATTGAATGACAAAGGGAGATTGTTAGATTCTCTCTTGTCGAAGCTGATCTTTGTCTGGCACTTGTGTGAGGTGAATATTACTTTGACGAGTCTTTTCAAGCATTTTGAACAATAGAACTTGTCTAGTGAGGATACTTGAATGCTGCTACCAGCGTTTGTCCTCATATTTGTGCTGAGCTTCTCAGGTTGTCACCTTGAACATTAAAAATTATGCTGTTCAGCACCTTTACACACCCACCCCCTGCAATTTTAGATTTGCTAGAACTGGGTGGTGGAGTAGAGGGCAGAAGTTGAAGGCATGCTTGGCTGCAACCCTGTGTACAAGTCACTTTCTGTGGGAAAGTGTGACCTGAGATTACTTAGGATTACATAGGATATACGGCACAAAGACAGGTCATTCAGCTCAATCAGTCCACACCACTGTTTATGCTTCACTTGAGCTCCTCTCATCCTTTCTCATGTGCTTCTACTATTGTAGCCATCTGATCCCTTCTCTCTCAGATGCCTGTCTAGTTTCCCTTCAAATGCATCTAAGCTATTTGCTTCAGTCAGTCTCTGTGGTAACGAGTTTCATATTCTTACCACTCCTTTGGTAATGACATTTCTTCAGAATTTCTCATTGAGAAACTGTTGTGGGCGATATGTTGGAGAGCTAATGAAAGACAAATGAGAGCAACTCAGCATCTGCAGTGTTTTCCACAATTCACAATGGAGGAATGCTGAGCCAAGGATCCTTCAGCCCTTTCATCAGCAGAGAGACTGCCTGGGCTGACTTGGAAGAGGAGTCTGTGCAAATGCCTTGAGAGTGCATGACTCTGCACAGGCCTCATCACGTAGGAGGAACATTTCCTTTCAATGACTTTATCACCTCTGACCCCTTTTCTGATGCAACTGTTGGTAATGATTCTGCTGTTCCCATTTACAGCTCACCTGGGCTCATATATTGTTTCTACATATTTCTCTACTCATCCCATTGCCATCTCCTTTTGTTTCACACCCAATTCCCTTTTATCATTTAGCCTTTCCTGGCTACCACCCTATTATTTCCTTTCTTGTTATCTTTCCTCTAGTCCTCTCTTTCCCTGACTCTTTACCTCAGAAAAACCTGTTACAGATCTGATATTTTCCAGCTCTGACGAATGGTTGTCATCCTGAAAAGGCTGTTCCTTTCTCCACAGGTGCTGCCAGACCAGAGTATTTTACAGCATTTTCTCACTTCACTTCAGTATAGATGTCAGCCTTGGATCAGTGGTTGCAGTCTTATCTTTAAATCAGAAGGTTGAGGGTTTAAACTCCATTTCAGAGATTTGGTTGCACCTCAATATACCATTGAGCAAGTATAGGACTGTTGGATGTGCTGTCCTTTGATGAGATGCTAAAATGAAAGCCCATTCTCTCTCCAGGGTGAACTTTAAAGATATAAGTTCACAGTTTGATTGACAGCTCAATGAGGTTATAAACAGATTAACTGTCTTTGTTTTAGGCTTATTAATACAGATGTTTGTTTTTATTTAGGATTAAGTACTTGGGGAGATTTAAATACAATGCATGGGCTTTCATGAATGAGAGTGTTCTTCTTTATATAGTGAAGTCTGTAATAGATATTTAGAACTTTATTTTATTTTGTCCCAACATGGCTCCTGAGATCTGTCTATGGTAGCTATAGGTGAGTTGGTATGGAGGGTGTAAGGGCAAAGGCTGATTAGTTGAGGGCATGATTTTGTACTAAGTTGGCATAGGGGATATAAGGAGCCATGGGGGTGGGTGCAGGGGCATAGATTGGCATGGGTTGGCACCAAGTTGAGGTCACTGGGAGGGGATGGATTGGCATGCATGGGCATGCGGAGCTGGTTGGGGAGGGGGTAAGGGGATGTGAGGGTTGAGGACTGTAAGTCTTAATGTTTAAGAAAACTACAGGGCCTTTTTAAACAGCCCACCTTAACTCTCGGCAGTCCCTGTGGCCACCTCAGGTCTGTGTCTGGGGATGATAGGCCCAACTCCATCCTGCAACTACCCCAACCAAAATCCAGGCCGTTAATTCTATATCTCTCTCCACTGAAGCGGTCAGATCTGCTGAGTATTTGCAACGTTTTCTGTTTTTAGTTTGGTTTTCATTTCACATTTCCAGTATCCACAGTGTTTTGCTCTTGTCACTAAAATATCTTGTCACCTTGCTTTGCACAAATTAGCTGTCACTTTTCTCAACATTACAACAGTGACTACACTTTTAAAGTAATCCATTGGCTGTGAAGCACTCTGAGATGTCCTGAGGTTGTGAAAGATGGTGTACACACGTAAGTCCTTTCTTTTGTCACGTCAGCAAGCCTGCTACTGAGTGTCTTTATCCCAAAACTTATGGAAGCCTGGGGAGCCAAATTTCTGTGTGGTAATAATCCAGGGATCAAAAAACCAGGTGGGATCAGGGATGCATTTAATGGGTCGATAGAAGTGTTCACCTGCCTAACTTCCACCAGTGAAAAATTGTAAGTGGAGAGCCAGCCTTAAGAATAAGCGATAACTGGTGAAAATTGAGTTAACATTTCAGGTTTAAGAGTATTACCCTAAAATTGATGTTTTCTCTGCTTGTTCAGGCATTGAAGCAGCTTGTGTCCGCTGCAACAAGAATGTAAGGTAACAACACAATTAAGAGTTTTAGATACCATAAATAGTAAAAACAAACTTAAGACAGTAAATAACTATCCTCTGAACCCTGTAGTTAAGTTACTGACTTGAATTCATGATAAGCTGTCTTTAATTAATTAATTTTATAGGTGGCTTTATTGACACAAAAGAAGATCAAAAATGCCTGCATTATCACTGGATATTTATCGAGAAATATTTTTTATTGTTGTCTGTGGATGATGTTATGATGATTTTAACATTATATATCATATAAAATCCTAAGTTTGATTCTAAAATAAGAATTCATTTGTGAAATGTTAATCTTGTTGAAATCACCTGTGTTTACCGTATCTATACAGTTCTATTTATGTTTATTTTTCCTTTTTATTATGATAGATGTTGACATTGTGATCACTATCTGTGTTATTTTCACCCTGTGAAACGCACTATCACATGGACTGGTCGACACAAATTGCATAGATGCATTTAATGGGAAATTAAATATGCACACAATGAATCAAGACATAAAAGGAAATATTGATGGGTTGAGATCAGGGATGTGGTGGTGTAGTGATGTAATGGTATTGTCACTGGCCTGATAATCCAGAGACCCAGGGTAATGCTCTGGGGACATGGGTTCGAATCCTACCACAGCAGATGGTGAAATTTGAATTCAATAAAAATATGGAATTAAAAGTCGAATGATGACCATTGTCGATTGTTGTAAAAACCCATCTGGTTCATATATTTAAGGAAAGAAATCTGGCATCCTAATCTGGTTTGGCCTACATCTGACTTCAGATCCTCAGTAAAGCAATTAGCTCTTAAATTCCCTCTAAAATTGCCTAGCAAGCCACTCAGTTGTGTCAAACTGCTAAAAAGTCAATGAAAAAGAAATGACGGACCACCCAGCACCGAGACACCTGAAACAACAACAAAAATACCCAGCCTTGTCGACACTGTAAAATCGTCCTTAATAACAGCTGGGGGCTAGTGCCAAAATTGGGAGAGCTCTCTCCCAGATGAGCCAAGCAACAGCCTGACATAGTCATACTTACAGATCATGTCGCAGACACCACCATCACCATCCCTGGGTATGCCCTGTCTCACCGGCAGCAGAGGTGGTATACAGTCGGGGAGGAGTCCTCAAGACTGACTCCAGACCCCCTGATGTCTCATGGCATCAGATCAAACATGGAGAAGGAAACCTCCTGCTGATTACAACGTACTGCCCTCCCTCCTTAGCTGATGAACCAGTACTCCTCCATTTGAACACCACTTAGAGGAAGCACTCAGGGTAGCAAGGGCACAGGATGCACTCTGGGTGGGGGACTTCAATGTCTGTCACCAAGAGTGGCTCAGTAGCACCACCACATTCTGAGCTAGCTGAAGCCTAAAGGTCCATCTGCTAGACTGAATCTGCAGCAGGTGGTGAGAGAACCAACAAGATAGAAAAACATACTTGACCTCATCCTCAACAACCTGCCTGCCGCAGATATATCTGTCCACAAATTTCCCATCATCTATGACAGTTTCAGTAGGAGTGACCACCACACAGCCCTTGTGGAGATGAAGTCACGTCTTCAAATTGAAAATATCCTCTATTGTGTTGTGTGGCATTACCACTGTGCTAAATGGGATAGACTTTGAACAAATATAGAAACTCAAGACTGGGCATTCATGAGGCACAGGGCCATCAGCAGCAGCAGAATTGCACTTAACCACAATCTGTAACCTCATGGCCCAGCCTATCCCTCACTCTACCATTACCGCCAAGCCAGGGAATCAACTCTGGTTCAATGAAGAGTGCAGGAGGGCATGCCAGGAGCAGCACCTAAAAATTAATGTCAAGGGGCAATGAGGTGTCGACCTGGTGAAGCTACAACACAGGACTACTTACATGCCAAACAACATAAGCAGCAAGTGATAGAGAGAGCTAAGCAATTCCACAACCAACAGATCAGATCTAAGCTCTGCGGTCCTGCCACATCCAGTCGTGAATAGTGGTGGACAATTAAACAACTCATTGGAAGAGGAGACTCCACAAATATCCCCATCCTCAAAGACGGAGGAGCCTAGCACATCAGTGCAAAAGAGAAGGCTGAAGTATTTGCAACAATCTTCAGCCAGAAGGGCCGAGTAGATGATCCATCTTGGCCTCCTCTGGAGGTCCCCAGCATCACAGATGCAAATCTTCAGCTGATTCGATTCACTCCACGTGATATCAAGGAACGGCTGAAGGCACGAGATACTGCAAATGCTATGGGCCCTGACAAAATCCTGGTAATAGTATTGAAGACTTGTGCTCCAGAACTTGAGCTGTGCCAGTACAGCTACAACACTGGCATCTACCCAGCAATGTGGAATATTGTCCAGGAATGTGCTGTGCACAAAAAGCAGAGCAAATCGAATCCGACTAATTACCACCCCATCAGTCTACCCTTGATCATCAGTAAAGTGATGGAAGGGGTCATCAACAGTGTTATCAATATCACATTGCTTAGCAATAACCTGCCCACTGACGCTCAATATGTGTTCTGCCAGGGTCACTCAGCTTCTGACCTCATTATAGCCTTGGTTCAAACACAAGAGCTGAACTTCAGTGGTGAGGTGAGAGTGGCTGCCCTTGACATCAAGGCAGCATTTGACTGAGCGTGGCATCAAGGAGCCCTAGCAAAACTGGAGTCAATGGGAATCAGGGGGAAATCTCTCTGCTGGTTGGAGTCATACCGAGCACAAAGGAAGATGGCATAGGTTGTTGGACGTCAACCATCTGAGTTCCAGGACATCACTGCAAGAGTTCTTCAGGGTAGTGTCCTGGGCCTAACTATATTCAGCTTCTTCATCAATGACTTTCCTTCCATTCTAAGGTCAGAAGTGGGGTTGTTCTCTGATGATTGCACAATGTTCAGCACCATTCGTGACTCCTCAGATACTGAAGCAGCCCATGTCCAATTGCAGGAAGACCTGGACAATATCCAGGCTTGGGCTGATGAGTGGGAAGTAACATTCGCACCACACAAGCGACAGGCAATGAGCATTTCTAACAAGAGAGAATCTAACCATTGCCCCTTGACATTCAATGGCATTACCATCACTGATTCCCCCACTATCAACTTCATGGAGGTTACCATTGACCAGAAACTGAACTGAACTAGCCATATAAATACTTTGGCTACAAGCACATGTCAGAGGCTAGGAATTCTGCGGTGACTTACTCACCTCCTGACTCCCTAAAGCCTGTCTAACATTGTTTTGATATAGCAGATGCTAATTGCAAGGCTGGCCAAATCCCAGAGGGAAACTTGGCCAGGCTATCACAGCGAATTTGCAATTTGTATTTATTATGAGAAGGTTTGTGCGCTGAAGTCAGAAGTAATGAGTCTACTATCACCTTTAGAGATTTTAAAGATTAAATTAAAGTGTTTATTAACAAAAGCAAAGAAAATTTAAACACACAAGACTACAGTTATACAGTTGCATTTAGTCTTATAACATTTCTCACTCCACTCAGCTCCCAGCAACACACCCCTTTCAGGCAACAGTCTACATAGATTCTTAATCTATAAAACATCCAGCAATATTACCATAAGCACCCACTGTTACTGTAAGGGAGGTATTTCACAGCTTCGTTTTCCCTTTCACTCAACACTAGAATTCCAAAGCTTTTAACAAAACCTTGCTTTCTGGAACAGGAAATTTCTTCAGGGTGGCTAGAGGTTTTTTCCCACAGGTCTGGTTCACACAGTGCACTTTTCCAGATCTCAAATGGCCACTCCCCATACAACTTTCCACTTTTCTTTAAATATATTCTCTCCCATTTTATCTGTAAATCCCATTGCTTTGGAAGTTACTTTTCCCAGAATATAAAAATCTTTCATGTTGCCATTGTGTCCAGCACTTTTGGGAAAAAATAAACCGAGTAACTTTGCCTTATTTATCTTGCTAGTTGTTAACATCTTATCATGTCCCTTTGAAAATCAAACAACCTCTCAACTTATCTAAACATGCAAATTCCATTCACACTGTATCTGCTGAGACTTCATCCTAGTTTAGCCATCTACATTTCAAATGCCTGTTTTACACATAATCCCTTTTGACAATTCAAACCTTGCAGTCTGACTGTCTGCAGTTTAATTAAGCTAGACACATACACATACATACAGGCATACACACGCACAGTCCCCATAAGCCAAATTCAGTATCCCACAGTAACATTAAGGGAAAAAAGAAATTTCCTTTACACCATCTACAAGGCACAAGTCAGGAGTGTGGTGGAATATACTCCACTTGCCTAGATGAGTGCAGCTCCAACAACACTCAAGAAGCTTGACACAATCCAGAACAAAGCAGCCCGTTTGATTGGCACCCAATCCACAATCCACAAACATTCATTCCCTCCACCACCAATGCACAATGGCAGCAGTGTGTACCATCTATAAGATGCACTGCAGAAACTCACCAAGGCTCCTTAGGCAGCACCTTCCAAACCCACGACCGCTGCCATCTAGAAGGACAAGGACAGCAGATACATGGGAGTGCCACTACCTGGAAATTCCCCCCCCAAGCCACTCACCATCCTGACTTGGAAATATATCGCCATTCCTTCACTGTTACTGGGTCAAAATCCTGGAACTCCAGGGTATACTTACACCACAGGGACAGCAGCAGTTCAAGATGGCAGCTCACCACCACCTACACAAGGGCAATTAGGGATGGGCAATAAATATTGGTCTAGCCAGCGACACCCACATCCCGTAAATGAATTAAAAAAATTAACTAAGGTGGGAATAATCTCATATGAAGAATAAATACTGGCATAAATCTGTTTGGTCAAATAGCCTTTACCTGTGCTGAATGCAATCCCCTATGATTCCTATCAAGCTTTATGCTCTTCTTGATTCAGGAACACATTAATAAACTCTTGAGTCTGTTAGTGCGGTGACCCTGCAATCTAACGAAATGTCAGTTTTGCCTAGGTTGTGGAAATTTTTGAATATCACAGTATAAATGGCAATTGAGCAGCTAAAATTTGTGAGAAAATATTCTTCATTGACAAAATATTCAATTTGCACTCCACACACATCCTCCCTCTATGTTTTTAAGCAATACTTAATATAGATTTTACGCAAAGGAAACTTTGAAATGTTCCTTCTGGCTTTTCTTAATTAATAGCACTTATCGAGGCATCACCTACTGGCCTTTGTATTGTAGGTATATCTAATAGCTTTTTCCATAGGGCCATGACTGATATTGGAAGTTTCAATAAATTGTCGGGCCAGATAGAATTTTATAGGAAATTATGCCTACAATGAAAATTTAACCTACTGTCTTTTTCAGCATTGCTGTTTGCTTCCATTCTGCACATTGTTCCTGTTGGTCGTATTTTGTGGGCATCTGGCTATATTTCCCAAGCTGCGATGGCTGTCTATTTAAGAAGATAACAGCTCTTCATTAGTTCTTCCTTTTAAGTTCTGGTTAGTTTGTAGCTTCCATAGTTTATAATTGTGTCCTTTTCTTTAATTACTTCAGATTCAGCATAAACAACAGGTGGAATTTTGTCCATTTAGTCCCTGCCATTTTCGGGTGGAGAGTCTGTTTTCCTAATGGGTGGACTTTGCCAAGGCTTTTTCCCAAATCAGCGACTTTAGCATCCACCTCTATGCTCCTCGACCAACTGAGGAGAGTGTGCAGGATGATAAGTCCATTCTGTCAAAGGAAAGATTTCTAATTAAAGACCATGACATGAATAACGAGAACTCAGCAGCCCTTAGATTTTGGATTTTTCACCGCAATGGAGAGGAGACATGTGAACGCTGCCCCCAGGATCTCTCACTCTTACCTGGAGGTCCAGCTGTAAGATTTGAGGGGTTGCAATGAGGTGAGCCCTACCAAGGACAACCTCTCCAACCAAGCAGGCACGAATGGAAATGGGCGTGGAAGTCAGCAGCAAGAGTGTGGTCCTTCCAGGTTGCAGCAAGCGGATCCAGGAACTCAGGAGGACATGACAGCAAATGCTCACGAGATAATTTCTTGGGGTGAGAGTGTTGTCTTATGATGAGAGGCTGAGTAAATTGGGCTTATACTCTCTGGAGTTTAAAAGTATGTGATCACACTGAAATATGCAAGATTCTGAAGGGAATTGACAGGGTAGACACTGAGAGATTGTTCCCCCTGGCTGGAGAACAGTAACAGGATCAGGGTCTAATCATTTGGGACTGAGAAGAGGAGAAACTTCATCACTCAAAGGGCTGTGGATCTTTAGAATTCTCGACCCTAGAAGGTTGTGGGAGCTGCATTTTTGAATATATTTAAGGTTGAGATAGACAAGCTTTTATTCTCTCCGGTCATCAAAGTAGCACGTGGGAAAGTGGAGTTGAGCCAAATTATGACCGTATTCAATGGTGGAGCAGGCTCGAGGGGCCATATCGTCTATTCCTGCTCCTATTTCTTATGCTCTCCTGCACAGTATTCCTCAGGACAGCTCAGCTTGCACTCATTCTTCTCCCTGTATGTACCTCAGATCCCCAACTGAACATTCAGCCTATTGCCCTCTTGAACACATGCCTCACAGCCACCTTCCACCCTCCTCTCTACAGAAGCCATCACAAGTACTCACACCTGTCTGCGTCCTCTCTTTGAATGAGAAGAGAGCACACTATTTGGTAAGACACAAAGAACTGGTAGGGGGGTTGGTATTGGTGGGTGCAGTTCTCCAGTGATTGGCATCTTATCGATCACTGGCTACGCATGCCCACCTACTCCGCTGGGAAGGAGGTCTTGTTCCAAAAGGTTGTAGAGTCAGCACAGTGACCTGCCATGAGAGCTGAGTGTCCTGACTCATTTAGGACATGTGCTCAGACGTGTTGAGAGAGTTGATGATCTGTCTGTTTAGACCCTGTATTGGGGGCTCACCTCCATTCAGTTGGAAACTGGTGTCCATGCCATCTGCTCTGTGGAAGAAGATATGGTTGAGGAGAAGGCAGCTGATGCTACTGCCGGTATTGCTCCTGCTACCAATGGAGCTTCTGGCAGTGGTGTGGCTTCTGCTCATGCCCCTAAGCAGAGGTGGAAGGGGAGGAGATAGAGTTGCATAAGTTGCGTCCAGCCATGCAGGTTTGCAGCGGGGACATATAGCTGAAAATGGATGAAGTACTAGACAGGAGATGTGCTGTCCAAGAAGCTAGCAATCACCTGTCAAGCAGTTTAGTACTTTCTGAGAGAAGGAGTGCTTTGAACAGCAGTCTCTCAATGGCCATGGCTGAAGCTCTTCAGGGTAACTGATCAAAACCTCCCTAGCTTGTCAGTTTCACTGAAGAAGCTTTTCAATTGCTTTCCCACCAGACTGGTGGGGGTTCCCCACAGGACCTGGAGTCCGCCCAGAGGGGAGCAGAAGTGTGGGGTGATGTTGCAATGCCGACCTGGCATCATTTTCTGGGACTTTCCATCTTGCATGCATCTGAACCTGCCATGACTAATGTCTCCACATCCACTTCATTTATTCTCTCTTGGATCATGTCTATCTTTGTCTGCTTTAATTTAGCAAGGATGGGTTTAGTCCTTTTGTAACTTTTCCTACACTTTTCTCTTCTTCATTCTTTCATGGGATGTGGTCGCCATTGACAAGACCAGCATTTATTGCCCATTCCTAAGTGTAGCAGTTAAGAGTCCACCATGTTGCTGTGGATCTGGAGCCACATGTAAGCCAGACCATGGAGGGTGGCATATTTCCTTCTTTAAGGGGGCATTAGTGAACCAGATGGGTTTTAATGACAATTGATGATAGTTCCATGGTCACCATTACTGAGACTACCTTTCAGTTCCAGGTTTTATTAATTGAATTCAAATCCCATCAGCTGCTGTGGTAGGATTTGAACCCACATGCCCAGGTCATTAGCCTGGGCCTCTGGATTACTATTCCAGTGGTGATACCACTACGCTGCCATCTCCCCATGATCTGTATATCATGATGAGATTATAATGGATATCTTACTCCAGGAATGATCTCCCCAATACATTATAAAGCGTTAGTAAATTTGATTTACACTTCATGGATCTAATTTAATGCTTAACTTTCAATTTACCTTGGTAATTGCTGTCATACATTGTAATAGTACTCCCAATTTTTGCAATCACATGAGCTATCTTCCAATCCTTTGATACTTCTGTGCTCAATGAGCTGTGTTCAATGAATAATATACCCACCAACCCATTATCTGAGTTCACCCTCAGCTCTTTCAATACTCTCGGCTGTGTTCCACAAGCTGAAACTTGTGATTTATGGCTGTCCTGCTACTCAATTTCCTTAATGAGCATTTTATTTCTGATTAGTGGCTTTAGACACATCCTTCACCACTTTAGTTACATAACATAACTTCTGGTATCTGCATCAGAATCAGTTGTGGAAAAAAATCATTTGCAACCTCAATTGTTAATCTTGCCCTCTATCATTCCTTTGTTATCCTTAAGAATTCACCTTTTTTCTGTTATGCTTAGTAGGTCTACGATGGATATAAACTAATAATTCTATTTTTTGTTCCTATGTGCTTATTTGCGATCTTTTATTCTAACTGTTCTTGTACATCAAGTCACTGTTTTCTCTCCTTTTACTTTGGATATTTTAGTTTTGTTACTTCATTGTGCTCAATGATCTGTGTTCGATGTCTAATATACCCTGCAATAGATCGGCTCAATGTACCATGGGCAATGCTTGCAGTGAATACATCTCACAAAATCATGCAGCCTTGAGATGTGCTTCCTCGCATCACAAAATGTTAGAGTAATTTCTTTCTTTATGTTCATATTTTAAAAAAATTGATCTCTATTTTTCTATGATCATCTTGGTGTGCCGTAAGGGACAGTGATTGAACATTGTTGCACTCATTTTTGGGAAGAAAAGTCAACTTTTTTGGGATGAATTCTGGATTGTGATCTCCAATTCCTGATCTCCCCTGGAAGTGCACTGGCTGCAATTAATGAGCTGGAGGCAGCTTACAAAAGACTGAAATGTTTTTTTATGGAAGCTTTATTTCTATCCTACTTCTGGCTTAACAAAATTACTGTGGGTGCTGATAGCTTGGTCTTGTACCCTTTGATTCACCTCCCAACCACCACAACCCCCTCCATCACCTTGGACCTACCTAGGGGCCAACTCTGAATTGGAGCTTGCCAATATTCTTATGATCCCAATTGGCAAGTAGCATTGGGATGCTTGATTGGCATGGCCAGTCCATCAAATTATCAGCTCAGGTGACAGACTAGAAATTGCTGTTGGGCCAAGGCTTCAATGATCAAAAGTTATTGCCTATTATAGATAATGATCATTAACTCCTGAATCTGCTTTTGTCTGGAGCAGCGATAAACCTTGTAATATAATATCTACACAGTAGAATATCTGATCGTGCAGCAAGACTAATACTGTGTGCCAGTACCAGTTAGCAACACTAAGCGTTTTTTTAAACTTTTGACATGATGCGAAAGAAAGTAGAGCAGCTATTTTTATTGCAATTTTCTTCTGCAATGAATCTGTAAGATATAAAAAAATAGTTTTGATGACCATGTGCTCGGTGTGTTCTGCAAGGAGTGTACAAAAGAAGACCCACCCTCTCTAGAAACAACTGGGGTGCGATGGAATGGGTCAGTGCTATCTCCTGAAGCCAGTGGATCAGGACGGACACAAGAAAGAAGATGCCAGACTTGAAGAAATTTGGAAAGCAAAGACAAAAGTTAAAGTGATACATGTCACAAGTTGGCATGCAAGAAAGTCTGCCCTAATGAGCCTTATATCTGAACAATGCTAACAAGAGGAAACTAACCAGTGATACCAGACAGCTGGGAATGAGAACAAAACCGTTAACAAATGTAAAACACCGTCTTGTGTGGTGGGTTTGCATAAGGAATATTTGGATGCCATCCTGACAGGAGGATATCTCATCTACTTTGTAGCAGGCTTGGAACTTGAAGCTCAGCATCTGAACTAGCTCAGGACTATTTTACCGCTCATAGAATGACACGATGTTTAATTGGCAGGAGTAGACTCATACTAATAAAGGATCAATGCAGTCAAGTCCCTGCCTCCATTTGAGGAGGGCGTCCACGACACTGGTGGGAGAGAAAACATCAGAATTGTGGGCTGTTAAGTCAGAGGTTCATGAGTCGTAGAATCATGTCAGGTAATGTTGTTGTACTAAATGACTTGTGGAACTTGAATAATGACACAGGAAGTATCCTGCAATGGAATATCTGTCTGATGTGATTAATGTCGAAGCAGAATTTTGACACTTTGGGCAGAATTTTAACTGGCAAGAGTGTGACATTGTTGCGGGCTGGGGTTAAATGACCGCCAAAAAAGCTGACTTGCAGCAATCCAAAATGATCCTGTTTACTTCTGGCTTTTACTGGGGTGCATTTGGAGGTGTGTGGGAAACCCCTGTGGAGATATTTATTTAAATATGCTAAGAGGCAATTAATTTTTCCTCTAACCCAGCCTTTTGACTTTAACAGCCAGCACATGTGTTTCCCAAGCTATTTGAAACTCGCCAGGGTCAACAAGGTGAGAGCACATTGGGAACTCTTCTTAAAAATTAATTCATGAGATGTGGGCAACACTGGCTAGGCCAACATTTATTGCCCATCTCTAATTGCCCTAGAGAAGGTGGTGGTGAATTGCCTTCTTGAGCCGCTGCAGTCCATGTGCTGTAGGGACAACCACAGTGCTGTTAGGAAGGGAGTTCCAGGATTTTGACCCAGCCACAGTGAAGGAACAGCAATATACTTCCAAGTCAGGATGGTGTGTGGCTTGGAGGGAAACACCCAGGTGGTGGTGTTCCCATCTATCTGCTGCCCTTGTCCTTCTAGATGGTAGAGGTCATGGATTTGGGAGGCACTGTTTAAGGAGCCTTGGTGAATTTCTGCAGTGCATCTTGCAGATGGCATACACTGCTGCCACTGTGCATTGGTGATGGAGGAAATGGATGTTTGTAGATGTGGTGCCAATCAAGTGGGCTATTTTGTCCTGGATGGTGTCGAGCTTCTTGAGTGTTGTTGGAGCTGCACTCATCCAGGCAAGTGGAGAGTTTTCCATCACACTCCTGACTTGTGCCTTATAGATGGTGGGCAGGCTTTGGGGAGCCAGGAGGTGAGTTACTCTCTGCAGGATTCCTAGCCTCTGACCTGCTCTTGTAGCCACCGTGTTTACATGGCTAGCCTAGTTCAGTTTCTGGTCAATGGTTACCCCCAGGATGTTGATAATGGGGTATTCAGTGCTTGTAAAGCCATTGAGTGTCAAGAGGCGATGGTTAGATCTCTCTTGTTGGAGATAGTTATTGCCTTGCACTTGTGTGGTGTGAATGTTCGCCATTTGATATTGTCCAGGTCTTGCTGCATTTGGACATGGTGCAATTCAATGAACATCCCCACTTCTGACCTTCTGATGGAAGGCCAGTACTCTGTGAAATTGACAGGCTAGAAAGCCTTTAATTACTGAAACTGCACAGCTGCTTCCCTGCCTAGGTGAACACAGGACTGGTTTTGAGATTGTGCTTTCAGTGCATCATCTGTGATTCTCAACATTTTGGAAGTTATTTCTGCTATCTTGTATTTTACTCACTTTGATCTGCACTTCCCTGCTTTCAGAGTTCACTGCAGCACGGGGCAGCTTCTGCAGATCTACCTTGGATTTCTAATAACAGACAACAGGAGCAGCAACATCAAGACCAGCAGCACCAGCAGCAGCTGGTAGAGGGATGTCCCTGTGACTGGAAGTCTGTTTACAGTGGGGTTCCGCAGGGCTCAGTGCTGGGGTCCTTGCTGTTTTTGGTGTACATAAATGATTTGGATTTAGATGTAGATGACACAAAAATTGGTAGGGTGGTAAATATTGAGGGGGATAGCTGTAAACTTCAGGAGGATAGCAATGGACTGGTCAGGTGGGAAGAGCAGTGGCAAATGGAATTTAATCCGGAAAAGTGTGAGGTAATGCACTTGAGGAGGGCTAACAAGGCAAGGGATTACACTATGAATGGTAGGACCCTGGAAAGTACTAAAGATCAGAGAGACCTTGGTATGCATATCCACAGATCCCTGAAGGTAGCAGGGCAGGCAGATAAGGTGGTTAAGAAGGCATATGGGATACTTGTCTTTATTAGCCGAGGCATAGAATACAAGAGCAGGGAGGTTATGCTGGAACTGTATAAAACGCTGATTAGACCACAACTGGAGTACTGCATGCAGTTCTGATCACCACATTATAGGAAGGATGTGATTACAATGGAGAGGGTGCAGAGGAGATTTACCAGGTTGCTGCCTGGGCTGGAGGGTCTGAGCTATGAGGAAAGATTGGATAGGCTGGTGTTGTTTTCCATGGAGCAGCGAAGGTTGAGAGGGGACCTGATAGAGGTGTATAAGATTATAAGGGGGATATAGGGTGGATCTATATAGGGTGGATAGGAAGACACTTTTTCCATTAGTAGAGGGGTCAATAACGAGGGGACACAGATTTAAGGAAAGAGGTAGAAGGCTAAGAGGGGAGTTGAGAAGAAATCTTTTCACCCAGAGGGTGGTGGGAGTCTGGAACTCACTGCCTGAAAGGGTGGTTGAGTCAGAAATTCTCGTAACATTTAAGAAATTTTTAGATATTCACTTGCATTGCCATAGCCCCCAGGGCTATGGGCCAAGTGCTGGAAAATGGGATTAGTCTTGTCAGATCTTTGTTGACTGGCGAGGACATGATGAGCTGAATGGCTTCCTCCTGTGCTGTAAAAGTCTATGAGCAAGAGCATCATCAACAGCAGCAACATTCCCCTCAACAACATGACTCCTCACAGGACAGAGGGAATGGACACAAAGCTCCAGCTCAAAGGAATTGTTACTCCAACACAGAGCATGCAGGCAGAGGATCTGTTTTCTCCACATGCCGGAGCAACAGTGCTTCAGGAGACTCAGGTTTTCATGGCATCTGCAGCCTCCTGAAACAGGACCTCTTTTCCAATGGACAAGATGGGCATACATTACCAGTGGTCATCAAGGTCACTATAGCTCTGAATTTCTTTGATTCTTGCTTCTTCCAGTGATCTGCTGGTGAAATATGTTGCCTCTTCCAGGTGTCCAAGGACGTGTTAGACAGGAGTGCTACTTTCTTCCAATTTGCTGCTGAAAAGAGTAGTCAGAATCAGAGGCTCTCGTAGTTGCTGCAGTTGCTGGATTCCCACAGGTATAGGGAGTCGCCTACTGCATACATGTAACAATCGAGGTACCTCCAGATAAACCAGCAATCTTTGTCAATGAGATTCCCCTCCATCAATTTTCGTCTGGAATGCGACCGCTGGAAGGTTCTCATGCATGACTCTGAAAAATATCCTGGAAACTGCCATGATGTCTTCATTCTGCACCTGTCACATCACCCACAGGTCTTTGTACCTGTAAACAGTGGGTGGCTTCTTGGAGACACAGGCTAACATATAGGAAGCTTCTGCTGACACCAGTGAAGAGCCCTACCATTGATGCAGAGAAAAGGTACAACTAGAGCTACTTGATCACAAGGTCGGTCATAGAAAAAGCCATAGGGTTGCTGAAGATGTGATTCAGGTGCCTGGACAGGGGGTATTCTTCAGTAGGTACCAGCAAGGGTCTCCAGAATGATAGTGGTCCGCTGTGCCTTGCACAACACTACATTGCAGAATGGATTGGAGCTGCAGGAGGAGTAGAGCTAGGATCGCTCTGCATCCTCTGAGGAGAACGAAGGAAAGGAGGAGGAGCAAGAAGAGGAGGGGGCTGAGCATCCAGGGAGCCTGGAGCTGCTAACCTAACTGCCAGAGAAGTCCATGACCACCTCATTTAGGCATGGTTCAGATAACCTTTAGTGTGTGAAGCCTTATGACACAACAATACTGGACCAATGCTCCTCCCCGCCCATCCAAACATAACTCAATTTAATAGTCAGAAATTGCTCCATTCTTTTGGGGACAACCTCTCCTCCACCCCTCTGCCATTGACACAAATGTTCCCGATTGCCATGGCAATAGATGAGGCCCTTGCCACTGTGCAGGAGACTCCCACCACGCCAGGGTCCTCACAGCCTCAGCCTATCTCAAGCACAGTTAGTGGTGAGCACCATCCCATAGCACCCAGAAAAGGGTAATTGCTTAGCTTTGTCAGGTCTGAAATTTCTTGATTTATTTTGTCAATAAATATTTTGTCGTTGCACTTGCAGCTCATGCATTTGTGTTTCATGTTTGTGATAAGCTGGTTTTGATTTGGATTGATTGCATGCTCTTAAGGGAATTTGTGCTCATATGGACCCCTCTGATTGGTCTCATTTGGCACCTCTACATTGCCACATGCATAGGCAGCCCGAGTGTTGATGAGTGGGAGATATTAAGTGAAGGTGAGAGTGCCAAGATGGCCTCGTAGGTCAAATCACTGATTGCAAGTTAAATCTTCACATTATTAGTGAATCTCACATCTCCACGGGATCTAATGCATCCCACCTCTGCCAGGGCTTCCCTTCTCTGGAGCGCCAAGATGTACAAGGCACAGCAGACCACAACCATACATGAGACTTGAGCAGGAGAGTTTTGAAGAGCACCACACGACCAGACCAAACATTGAAATCACATTTTGAGCAGACCAATGGAAGCCATCAGTTCTGTGCATGGATTTTGAATTGGGATCATGAGCCATCCAATCAGGGGGTATACCTTGGCACCCAGAAGCGAGCCATCCAAGGGCTGCAGTCCACAGAACATCCCTGGCACCTGGGAGTGTCTAAGTATGTAAGCATCATGGCTGCTGCCAGGATATCGTGCACGAACCCACTTTATCCTTTGCCACATTGATGGAATAATATAGTCTTTTCTGTTATTGAATGCCCCTCGTTGTCCTGATGACACTTTAATTGCCACATGTGTGCAATCTATTAACTCTTGCACTCCTGAACATCCTGCATTGTTAAAAAAGCCTTTGGCTCAAGGGAGACAATCACACCATTGTGTGACATGTTGATTGGGGAAATTGCCTCTGACTCTGTCTGCCTGCCTGGCATTGTCATCGCTAAAGGAAATGAAATCATGGGCATGCCAGAATATTGCATCGAGAAACCTTTATGCATTGATGGGTTGCTGACTCCTAAATCCCACAAAGGTCACCAGGTGATACCTAGAAGGACCAAGAGGCGAAAAGATTTAGGGCCATTGTGATCCCACATGCCACAGGCATTGGGCATCCACCAACACAATTTGAGACAACCTCCCCAATCAACATGTCACACAGTGATGTTACTGTCTCCCTAGAGAGACGCAGTCGTCACATCTCAGGCTGAAGGAACAGCAAAGTTACAGATTTAACTGCAAGAACAACATCATTTAATCTACCGTGCTGACTAGCTCACTAACATGTGCAATCTGACCTTCAACCCCAGGTCAGGTGACCCCATATGTAATACAGTGTTTAGCTTACAGTATCTTATCCAAGTACCATATAGTACCATATATACCTAATACTTACGTCCACACACACAACCAGCAATCATCATGACATCTCCTACTTATTAGACCAAAAACATATCCAAGATTTTTCACTAAGATAAAAGCAAAAAATTGCGGATGCTGGATATCCAAAACAAAAACAAAAATACCTGGAAAACCTCAGCAGGTCTGGCAGCATCTGCGGAGAGGAGCACAGTTAACGTTTCGAGTCCGAATGACCCTTCAGCAGACGCTGCCAGACCTGCTGAGTTTTTCCAGGTATTTTTGTTTTTGTCTATGATTTTTCTGCTTGGTGTATGTAGCTTAGACTCCATCTCTTACTAAACATACTGCAATAAATTTTTCAAATAAATTTAACAAATTTTTATTTCCTTAACTCGCTAAGTAAATTGATTGCTTCAATTACGAATGTCAGGTAAGTTCAGTGCAGCATGGTCCAATATAGTTTCAGTCTTTTGTTCAGTATTTCACTTTCTGGAACTGTGATTTCTCTTTCACTATTCGATTGTGGCATCCCTTGTGATAATCAGTATGTAGTTTGATGCTCCTCAATGATCCAGTCCAATTGCTTTCTCATGTACTTGCAAACATCATGAACAGGAACATCAAAATCACAAAGGCAGCAATCAGCGTACATCATTTTTGTTTTGAACATAACCACAACACAGAAAACTTCACATCTAGGCACATACTTTGTGTCGAAAATTTGCTGTTTTCAACTTAAAATCGCATAGGGCAGAATTTTTCTCTCATCAGATGGTCGCGCTCCTGACCTGAATGAATGTGAAATGACGCACGGTAACATCAGGCGAGCATCCTAATGTCGTCGTGCACTCATGTGATAGTCATGGAATAGGCAGCGCGCCCACTGACAATTAAATAGCCTATTAAGGGACTTAATCAATTAATTCACTAGAATTTTTCATTGCCCGCCCAACCGTTTGGCTGGCAGGTGGGCAAAAAGGCCAAGCGGCCTTTGCATTTTTGACAAAACCTCATCCACGGATGGGATGAGGTTTCGACCAGTGATAAAAAAAACCTTTTAACACTCATATTTAACATGCCCTTGCTCATGTGACAGAATCACATGAGGGGACATGTTTTTATTTTTTTAATATCTTTAATTTTTATTTTAAAAATCTTAAGCTTCCTTTGGCAGCTCTGTGCCTCAGGGAGCTTTTACTGCGTGCACTCTTGTGCATGCGCGAACTTCCACACTCGCTCTCCTCACCCCCACCCCAGCAGCACTGAGCGCTGTAGCGCACGATTCATGAAATCACGGTCGGCTTCCCGACTGCTCCCAGGCCTGCCCACCGAATCCGCCCGACAACCGGAAAATCCTGGCCATAGTTTTAAATCACTAATCATTGCTTCAAACTGATTTCCAATTTTATGTTCTTTTGCTAAATCATATAAAATCTTCATATCATGTCAGTGGTCTCTCACGCTGTGGGCTGCCTGCTGTCTCAGGAGCTCCGGTCATTGTGTCAGGGTTAGGATGTGTCACCGTTCACTTTGGAACCTCTGGATAGGAAATTTACTTTTTCCCTTTCGATAAAAAGCTTGCTGGAAAGCAAGCCTGCCATCAGCATCGCCTGCTTGGACTTCTGGATTGCTGGATGTCAGCCTCGCCTCAGCCCCTACATCTGGTTCATCTGCTGCTGTGTCTTTGTCACCATGATACTTTTTGACACATGAAGAATTTCTGACACACAGTACTCATATCGACTGCACAGTCACACTGTTTCCCTTCTTGGTGATGACAGTGTATGGTTTGGGGTAAAATGGTGTGTCGATCTGACTTGGATTCTTCGTCTCAACAGTACTTTGACAGCTGGCATCACATTAGACTGCCTAGCTCCCTTTCTGTGGTCTGAATAAAACCTTGCAACACACTTTTTCTCTGCACCATGATCTCGAACCTACCTGATCAACACTGATGTCCCCCAGCTCTGAATTTTTGGTGAGTATTTTGCATCCAACTAGCAGCTCAGCTGGGCTCTTTCCCATTGTATTGTGTGGAATTGCTCTATAAATGGCCACATATGACAGCAGCACCTCCTTCCAAACTTTGCCCTCAGCCTGAGCAATCCTCATCCATTGTTCTAAAGATTGGTTTTGTCGTTCCACTTCCCCATTTGCCTGTGGCCATTTAAGAGTCAATTTGTGATGGCAAATGCCTGTGACTTCCATGCATTCTGCAAAGGTCCATGAAATGAATTGTGGTCCATCGTCTGAATTCAGAGTGACTGGTAGACTGTGCCTTGCAAATATTTCAGTCAATACAGACACCGTCTTCTCTGCTGCTGTAGACTTTGTCACAACATACTCATCGTAACGGCTGTAGTTGTCAATCAACTCTAGCATGGGCTCTCCTAATGGAAATAGGCCTAAGAAGTTAAATGCTACATTGTCCCATGGCCCAGCCAGTAACAATGTGCTGCCTACTCGCTCTGGTGGATTGGCTCTGCTGACAAGTTGTCAACCATGACATGTTTTGACAAACTGCTCCATAGCTTTCTCCATTCCTGGCCACCATACTTTGGTTTGTAAGTTTTGCTTAGTACCAACCACTCCCAAATGACCCTCATGAGCTTGCGTCACCAGTCTAGGCCAAAGTTTTGTGGCACCATAAGAACGCTGCCCTTGAGAACACATTTCCAAATTATGTACAGTTCATTCCGTATAGTCATGCATGCCTTGAATGGGCATTTCTCCCAGTTTCCAGCTTGGATTCTGTGTCTGATGTCATCTAATTCTGGATTTTTGTCTGATTTTCTTTCAATCTTTCTAGCTGTCATTGCTATGGGTGTAGCATGAACTGCCACAAAACCGCACGAATGATTCAGCTTCCTTCTCTAGTGAGGATCTATGTGTTTGATCCTCCCTCAGTACTAGTGACAGCAAGTCAACAATGTTTATCTTTCCATCAATGTGAACCACCTTGTACTTATGCTGCTCAGGCCCAAAACCCATTTTTCAATTCTGGCATGATTTGGATCTGGGAGAATAAATCACCTCTAATGCCTTGTGATCCATCAATAATTCAAACTTAAAGCCAGACAAGTATACATGGAATCTTTCACATGCCCACATCAATCCTAGGTCCTCTTTCTCCATCTGAGAGTATCTTCTCTCTACTTCTGTCAGAGAACTGCTCACTTAGGCAATGATTCTCGATCATTCAATAGGCATTTGCACCAGTGCTGCTCCTAATCCTACTGGACGAACATCTGTTAAGAATTTGGTTGGTGCATTTGGATCACAGTATCCCAGGGTTCAAGCACTTGTTAAGCTGTCTTTCAAAGCTTTGAAGGCAGCTTTCTGTTCTTATTGAAATCTGTCATTCTTCTGGTCAACTTCTTCAATGGATCAGCCAAGGTGGCGAAGTTTGGGATATATAGTTCACAAGAACCAGAAAACTTCTCGTTTGGCTGGCATTTTGTGGTTCACATGCCTCTGCTATTGCTTCTATCTTGGCTTTAGCTGAAACATAAAAAGAAAATCCCTGAAGCAGGTCCGACAGCATCTATGGAGAGAGAAACAGAGTTAACGTTTCGACCAATATGACTCTTCTTTTGAACTCTGTCTTTAGCTACATTGATTCCCCCGCTCGTGAGTTTATGCCCATGAACGTTCGCTCTGTCATGCCCAGAAAGCACTTATCTGGATTTAACATGGGCAGAATTTTCCATTTGATGTGTGGATAAAATGAAGCGCGGTGACGTCGGGTGAGCATCCTGATGTCGCCGCGCGCCATCGCGATATTTCGGTGGGGCGCGCGATGAAGTCCGATGCGCACCCGTCATTAATTAACGGGCCACTTAAGACCCTTTAGTCTTCAATCGACGCCGATTTTTCGGCGCCCATGTGATCTTCGGGTCGGTGCACAGACGCAACGGGCAGGCGGGTAGGAGACATTTGTATTAACCTCATCCACGGGCAGAATAAGAGGGCTCAGTGGGGTCGTGAATCTGCTCTGTGAAGTATTTATTGGTGAAAGTTTTTCAAACTTGCCTGTGTGATCTGCAGTACTTCAGAATGCATCCCAGCAGCTTTCTCTGGACTCTTAACCTTCAGGTCAACACTCTGCAGTGAGGAATCTTTTCCGGGCCTGCAGGTTTAAGGAAGCCTTCCCTTAGCCTGGGTATGAGACCTGATCTGTACACTGGAGGCAGCTCCTCTGAGGAGGAAGGGAGGGCTAGAGGGGGAGGAGGCTAGGAGTGCACATTCAGCCTCCAGGGTGTACAGGGACAAGCACATGGGGCGCAGGGCCAAGAGGTAGTCCAAGGCAGAGGGGCCGCAGAAGATGTCACTATCCTACTGTCAGGTATACAGGTGGTGAAGCAATTACCTCAATATGTCTGAGGTGCAATGCCGAAGGAGGCTCCGACTCTCAAGGGAGGGAGTCAACCATATCTGTCAGATGATTGGGCCTGAGATCTCCCCTAACGGTGTGGGCGGACACCCCATGCCAGTGGCTCTGAAGGTCACAGCTGCCCTTAACTTCTATGCCTCTGGCTCCTTCCAGGGCTCAGTGGGTGATCTTTGCAGTGTCTCCCAATCAGCTGTCCACACTTGTATCAAGCAGGTTACAGACTAGCTGTGCATTGACGTTCATCCACTTCCGTTGAGACCAGGCAAGCCAGACACTGCGAGCCAGAGGCTTCACGGCCATTGCTGGCTTCCCCCGTGTCCAGGGTGCAATAGACTGTACACATGTGGCCATCAAGGCACCAGCAGGTGAGCCCGGTGCCTTCGTCAACAGGAAGGGCTTCCACTCCATGAACGTGCAGATAGTGTGTGACGACTGGATGCTGATTCTACAAGTCTGAGCAAGGCACTCAGGCAGCTCCCACAATGCCTACATCCTCAGACACTCCCAGGTGCCGGGGCTCTTCAGTGCTCCAGCTCGGCTTGATGATTAGCTGCTGGGTGATAAAGACTATCACTATCATGACGCCTCTCTGCCATCCAAGAACAGAAGCTGAGCAGCGGTACAATAGGAGCCACGGCACCACAAGGGCTGTGATGGAGAGAGCCATCGATCTTTTCAAGATGCGCTTCCAATGCCTGGACCGCTCAGGGGGCACACTTCAGTACCCCCCAGATCATGTCTTGGTGATAGTGGTTGCATGCTGCGCTCTCCACAATCTTGCGCTGGAAAGACGATGAAGATGTCGGCGCAGTGGCTGCGGCTGCACACGATGAGTCCAGCAGTGAGTCCGAGGATGAGCACGCACAGGGAAATGCTGAGGGGGCAGACGCTGACCCGGGACTACTCCAGGGAGGCAGGGACACCTGGGATGCTTTAATCCAATGAACCTTCAGCTAGCACACCGCAGATGGATCACCAGGACAAGCCTGGGTTGCCGCCTCGATACTTGACACCTAAGTGCAAAATCTGCCAGGTCAGCAGCATTAACTAAGGGCCTTGTAAATAAAGCTGAATGTCCAAAAATACTCATGACACTTTGCTTAAACATACACATGCAGAAGAAACGACGCACCCTCAGGCATCGTCATACATCTGGCATTTAATGTGTGAAACAGAAGTTATCACAAAGAGAAAACAATAGTGTAAACAATCAGAAAGAAATCATAAGGACCTAACCTCGGGCCAACACAAAAGCACCAGCGAAAAACCCATGGTGTGCCTAAGGTGCCTTATGTTTACGTTTACAGGTGCTACATCTTGGTGCTGCCCCATCGCTCGGAGCGGCAGCTGAGACAGTCTGCTTAATCTGCTGTCCTGTTGGCCTCGATGACCTTGGTAGTCGTCTTCTGGCCCGTAGAGCCAGTGTTGGCCCCGCCTGGGAGGGAGCTGCCTGTTCCACAGCTGGCATCTCCCCAGTCGCCGCAGCCTCACTAGATGATACGGTCACTGGGAGAGGGGCGGAGGAGCTGCCGCCCTCATTAGGAGCGCACTGAGAGGTGCCTGCAGAGTCGACAGGCAGCTGCTGCGCCAATGTGAAGTCGCTTCGGACCTCCCTGCTCACTGTGGATGGATGTGCAACGAGCTGGGAAGCTTGATGCCCACACCATCTCCCACAGTGGCATGGACCAGCTGAGGTCATTGCCAATGTGAGGGCTTGCTGGTCAGAGTGCATCCCCAGGAATCCCTGGTGGGTCTCCTGGTGTAGGCTTTCCATGAGTGCTGCCACTCACTCCATGGAGGATGCTTAGCGCTCGGACATGTGGCATGTTGGACACATGCTGCCGACATCACATTGGGAACCACATTTCCTCCCATAGCAAGGAGGCGCAAGCACATGCAGAGTAGAGGGCAGCAGATGGTTCGTTGCCAAGCCATCTTGAGGCTCCCCTTCCACCATCTCATCACCCTGACTAGGACATGTCCTGGAGTCCTGAGTCTGCACCAAGGTTCAGCTCCTCCAGGTTGCCGCTGAGGCTACCTGTTGGGTTAAATGCCCAATGCCAACATGGTACTCACCCTACCAGAGCGCAACAAATCATTGAAACACTTGTGGCACTGGATCCAGATGCGCCACACCGCGTCGTGGGAGCTCACCACCTCCGCCACCTCCTCCCAGGTACGTTTGGTCATGTGGGGGGGCCTCCTCCTCCCATCCTGGGGAACCAACACCTCCCGCAGTGCTGCCACCTCCTCGAGGAGGGCAGCAAGGCAGTCATCAGAAAAATGAGGGGTGCATTGGTCCACCGTTGGCCTACCCTGCAGCCTGGCCTGCTCTGCTGGCCTACCCTCCAACCTGGCCTGCTCACCCGAACCCCTCTGCTGCGGCCTGGAACTGGCCATTGTGAGCAGCCTACAAAAGGCTGCCGGGTCTTCCTTTAAACAGCCTGCCTGGTCACTGTTGGACCGGGCGATCTGTGCATGCCTGCTGCAGCCCGCACACTCCCGCTATCCACGGGAGTTGGGAAATAAGCTGGGTGGGCCTTAATAGGCTGACTCACATAAAATGGCGGCGCGGACCTGATTACGGGTGGTGATAGGGTCCGCACCCGCTCCCACTCCCCCCCACCCCCCCACCAACCCCCCCCCGCCAAATGGGAAATCCTGGCCCATAAGTCCTACTTACTGCAATCTAGCCAATACTAATCTCAGCCTCTAGTTATGATCCTCTCTGTTGGCTCCATGAATAATGACAGCATCTGAGATGTCTCAGGGAGACCGCCTGGACTTTGAAAAATAGAAAGAAAAGAATTCCCTTACATGTCACATGAGTTAGGACATGTTCATAATTTACAGAATAACTTTCTTAAAATTTTTAAATCCCTGCATGAAACCTCATCCTGCCGGTGGATGAGGGTTCATGTTTTCTCTATTTGCTGCCGGAGCTCCTGGCCTGTCCGCCAACCTTAAGGTTGGACAGGCAGGTCCTTTAATTGTTTAAATGGTCCTGTCAATGGCCTCAAGTGGCCATTGACAGGTTGGCGGGCCCGCAACTGATTTTGCTGTGCCCCCGCCTTCCTGAAAATTTAAATGAGGTGGGATGACCTGCGTCATTTTACATGTCGGCGAGCGGGCCCCTCCCTCTGCTCGCCGATGGCAAAATTCTGCCCATCATTTAATCTGCCCTGCTGGCTAACCCCTTAACATGTGCTATCTGACCTTAAGGCCCGTCCCCCTCCCCAGGTAAAATGACCCCATATGTAGTACAGAGTGTACATTACAGTATCTTGCCTGAGTACTATATAGTGTCTAATACTCAAGTCCACACACACAACCAGCTATCATCATGTGAACTGTCTTCTTAGGCACTGGTGTCCTGATATTTGGAGGTGTATCATCCTTTGCTAGTATATTCCATTGGCAGGATAGTGCCTTTGCTACCTCTGCCTGCCTGCTCCTGTTGTCTCTCCTCCACTGGTCCTTGCTCAGCAGCAGGTTTCAAGGGGGTACCTGCCTTTGCCCAGCTTCCTTCCTTTTTCTCCATATCTTCCTCTCCTCCTCACTGGAGCAGGAGCCTCCTCCAGAAGGCACAATGCCCATGGGGACACTGATCTCAGGGTCCAATACTGGAGTGCAGAAAATTCACTTTACACCAATCTTCAGATGCCCTTCCCTGACAATATTTCCCATTGAAGGCTCAAAATGATTATTAAAGTAACACTAATAAACTTTCTAACCTTCTGCAGCAGACTCAACTACTAAAGTCAGCCATTGTCCTGCTTGCAGCCTTTTTATCAGCCTTTGCAATGCCCCCTCATTGCTGGCATAGGTCTCTCTAAACCCATACACCCATGGGCAACCTAAACTCTCAGTCTATTACCCTGTTAACAAGCTTAATAGCTTGTTAATTAGTTTTGTAAAAATGGCGAGAAGATTGCTGATTTTGTCAACTGCCCAACCTCTGTATTATTGGAGACCAGTGTGATGACATCGGGTTAGTGACCCGACATCATCACACTGGACTTTACGTAAGCGCCGGGTGGGGTGGGGCGGGGTGGGGGGTGGTGGGGGAGCGGGGGGGAGGGCGGTGTGGTGGGGAGCGGTGCAGTGGTCCTGATTTCTAAAATGTTAAATTCACCCTGTTATCTTTGTTTCTCTCACCACCACAGGTGCTGTTCAACCGACTGAGTATTTTCTGTTTTATATTAGGTATGGGCATGCAGTCATTTTCAATGGATTCAGTTTCCTCCTCGCCACAGCTTCAACAATGGCCCTTCCAATAATGTTCATCACTGTTTTGTGCCAACATGCCACTCCCCCTCTGGTTAGTCCCTGCTGCCACTGGATGTGTACCACCTTCTCCAGCAAGAGCGAGGAAAATATGTCAGTGAATGTCATACAGTATGTTTGATTGAAATGTCATGGTCGAGTAGCCGCCAGTGTGTGCAAGCTATGAGATGTCAGTGTGAGGCTTGCAACAGTGCTAAATGTACGAGGGCGTGGTGAAGCTTACGAATCTTAGATATGAAATATAACATAGGTAACATACAAATGTTAGGTATGAGTCCTGATTGATTGAGATTGTTGGTAGGTGTGTGTTGGAGGTGTGGTGATTTAAGCACTGGCTGAGGCTTTTGTAGGTGGTAAGCTATGGAATTTGAAGATGCATTCACTGACCTTGGCCATCTCATGTGATGTTTGTGAACTTCTTGTAGTAATGCATCTAGGTCCTTGAGGCTTCACTCCCAGATCTCTTTGGCTTTCTGCTTAGATTACCTTATCATCGTGTGTTTGGTGGGCTTCCTTACCTCTGCAGTTACAGAAGGTCGCTCCATCTTTCCATCTCCTCCATTGATATTTCCAGTGTAGCATTCAAAACTCTAGGTGCCAAGCTCTCCCATGTTTAGCCATTCTTCTCTGTTTTCCAGGTTAGATTGCTTTTAAAAGGTGCAGGCAGTATAGGCTAGCTATAAGTAGTGCTAGCAAGTTACGATTTTGAGTCCCTTGCTGATGCATGCAGTCAATCAACAACATGGTGAATGCCGGCTGCATGCAGAAATTATGATAATAAGCAGGCAGCATGTAGATCCTGCATTGGGGTAATCTATCCATTTAGCTCCCTGTCTGTTTTGATGTGAACACAAATTATAAGTGTAATGGGAAAATTTGAGCATACCAGTTCAGTTAGGAACATAAGAATATAGGAGCATGAGTAGGCAATTCAGCCTGTCAGATGTGTTCTGCCATTCCATCAGATCATGGCTGATCATCTACCTCAACACCACTTTCCCACACTATCCCCATATCCCTTGATGTCATTAGTTTCCAGAAATCTATCGATTTCTGTCTTGAACATACTCAATGATTGAGGTTCTTCTAGGGTAGAGAATTCCAAAGATTAATCACCTTCTGAGTGAAGATATTCTTCCTTATCTGAGTCTTAGGTGGCCTGCCCTTAAACTGAGACCGTGTCCCCTCATTCTAGACTCACCAGCCATGAAAATATGCTATCTACATCTATCCTGTAAAAATTTTGTTAGTTTCAATGAGATCACCTCTTATTCTTTGAAACTGTGGAGAATACAGACCCAGTTTCCCCAATCTCTCCTTATAAAACAATCACAGCATCCCAGGGATTAATTTGGTGAACCTCTGTTGTTCTCCCTCTATGGCAAATATGTCCTTCCTTAGATAAAGAGACCAAAATTGTACACAATACTCCAGGTGTGGTCTCACCAAGGCTCTATACAATTGCAGCAAAACATCTCTACTCCTGGACACTAATCCTGTTGCAATAAAGACCAATATACCTCTTGCTTTCCTAATTGCTTGCTGCACCTGCACGTTAGTTTTCAGTGACTCGTGAACAATGACACCCAGGTCCCTTTGGACATCAACACTTCCCAACCTCTCACCACTTAAGAAATATTCTGCCCTTCTGTTTTACCGACCAAAGTGGACAACGTCACACCTACTCACATTATATTACATCTGCCATGTTCTTGCCCGTTCACTTAGCCTGTCCAAGTCCCCTTGAAGCCCCCTTGTGTCCTCCTCACAACTTAGATTCCCACCTAGTTTTGTGTCATCATCTTGGTCCACACATCCAAATCATTTATATAGATCGTGAATAGCTGAGGCCC
This sequence comes from Cetorhinus maximus, assembly GCF_964194155.1. Lineage (NCBI taxonomy): Eukaryota > Metazoa > Chordata > Chondrichthyes > Lamniformes > Cetorhinidae > Cetorhinus > Cetorhinus maximus. The sequence goes on along the minus strand of NC_135880.1, from coordinate 150,580,283 downwards.
CAGCACTGATCCTTGTGGTACCCCACTAGTAACAACCTGCCAATCTGAGAATGACCTGTTTACTCCTACTCTGTTTTCTGTCTGTTAACCAATTCTCAATGTATACCAGTCTATTACCCCCAATCGCATGTGCTCTAATTTTGTTTCCTAACCTCCTAGGTGGGACTTATTGAAAGCCTTCTGAAAATCCAAATACATCACGTTCTCCTTTATCAATGCTACAAGTAACATCCTGAAAAAACTCCAACAGGCTTGCCAAACAAGATTTCCCTTTCATAAATCCATGTTGACTCTGCATAATCATATCATTATTTTCCAAGTGTCTAGTAATCACAGCTTTTATAATGGATTCTATTTTCCTTACTACTGACGTCAAACTAACAGGCCTATAGTTCTCTGTCTTCTCTCTCTCTCCCTCTTAAATAGTGGGTTTACATTTTCCACTTTCCAGTCTGCAGGAACATTTTCAGAATCGATAAAATTTTGAAAGATAACCACCAATGCATCCATTATCTCAATAGCCACCTCCTTCAAAACTTTGGGCAGAATTTTTCGCCCCGTGGACAGGCGCGTGCCCGACCCAAACGGGAGTGAAATAATGTGCGATGACATCAGGCGAGCATCCTGAAGTCATCGTGCACTCTCGCGATCTTTTGGTCGGCGGATGTGCATGAGAGGTGGCAGCAGATGCACTGACAATTAAGAGGCCTATTAAGGCCCTTGAGCAATTAATTAAGCTGTATTTTTCGCTCACACAAAAACAAAAATTGCTGGAAAAACTCAGCAGGTCTGAGCATCTGTGGAGAGAAAGATAGTGTTAACATTTCGAGTCCGTATGACTCTTCTTCAGAACTAAAGAGAAGTAGAAATGTGGTGAAATATATACTGTTTAAGAGGGGGTGGGACAGATGAAGCTGGATAGAAGGTTTTCGCTGTCCACTCAGCCGTTCAGTTGGTGGGTGAATGAATAGGCCAGGTGGCCTTTGCCATTTTTAGGAAACCTCATCCACGGGCGGGATGAGGTTTCCAACAATTCTTTCTTTAAATGCTTCCCCACGCATGCGCAGACTTCAGCGCTCGTGCTCCTCCTGCCCCCACCTTGGCAGCACTGAAGCTTTTAATTGACCAGTCAGTATGAAATCGCGATTGGAGCCCGATTGCGGGTGGCGGTCCGTCTCACAGCTGTCCCTCAGTCCACCCACCACGCCCTCGATGAGGGGAAAGTCCTGCCTTTTGGGATGTAGCTCATCAGGCCTAAGGGATTTACCAACCTTCAATCCAATTAATTCTTTATTAGTGCTAATTTCTTTCAGTTCCTTATTTTCACAAACCTCTTGGTTTCCTAGTATTTCTGGGTGATTTTCTGTATCTTCCTCCATAAAGACAGACACAAAGCAATTGTTTAGTTTCTCCACCCTATTCTCCATTATAAATTATCCTGTCTCCATTTGTATTGGTCCCAGTTTGTCCTTGCTAATCTTTTCCTTTTTGCATACCTAAAGAAGCTTTTATAGCCCGCCTTTATGTTTCTTGCTAGCTTGCATTGGTATTCTCTTTTTCCTTTCTTTAACAGTTTCTTGGTCCTCCTTTGTTGGATTCTAAATTACTCCCAGCCCTCAGGCTTACCGCTTTTCCTGGCAACCTTATAAGCCATTTCCTTTGATCTAACGCAATCTTTAACTTCTTTTGTTATCCATGGTTGAATTACCTTTCCTGTTGAGTTTTTATGTCTTAGAATAATGTATATTTGTTGAAGACCATGTAACACTTCTTTAAGTACTAGCCATTGCCTGTCTACCATCAATTTTTTTTTGGTGCATTTGCCTAATCCACCATAGCAAACTTGCCCCTCATACCTTCATAGTTTCCTTTGTTCAGATTTAAGGTAATTGATAGAAAGATTAGAGGGGACATGAGGAAAAATCTTTTCACCCAGAGGGTGATGGGCATCTGGAATTCATTGCCTAAGTTGGTGGTTGAGGCTGAAATGCTCAACTCATTTAAAAGGTACCTGGATCAGCATCCGAAGTGCAGTAACCTGCAAGGCTACGGACCAGGTGCAGTGGTTTCTTTTTTCTCTTTTTGGCAAGTGCAGACACAATGGGCTGAATGGCCTCTTTCTACACCGTAACTTTTCTGTGATAAAAAACTGTCCCCGACAGCACTAGCAGATCTCCCTGCGAGGATGTTAGCTCCGGCCCTGCTAAGATGCAACCCATCCATCTTGTGCAGGCCCTAACTGCCCAGAACTAGTCCCAATGCCTCAGAAATCTGTTACCCTCCCTCCTCACCAATTGTGTCCTGTAGCCACTTAGTGACATCCTTGACAATGGCACTAGGAAGACAGTGGTGTAGTGTTAATGTTACTGGACTAGTAATCCAGCAGCTCAGATTTTTGCTCTGGGGAAATGGATTCAAATCCTATCATGGCAATGGTGGAATTTGATTTCAATTAATGAAATCTGGACTATTTTTTTAAAAAAAGCTAGTCTCAGTAATAGTGACCATGAAACCATAGCTGATTATCATAAAAACCCATCTGGTTCACTAATGTCCTTTAGGGAAGGAAATCTGCCATCCTTACCTGGTCCGGCCAACATATGACTCCAGCCCCACAATAATGTTGTTGACTCTTAACTGCCCTCTAAAATGGCCTTGCCATTCAAGGGCAATGAGGGATGGGTAACAAGTGCTGGCCTTGCCAGTGACACCCACATCCCATGAAAGAATAAATAAAAAAAACATCCTGGAGTCACGTCTATGGCCGCAGAAACACCTGTCTGTTCCCCTAACTAACAAATCCCCGATTTCTATTGCTTTTCCACTCTTCTTTCTCCCCTCCTGTACAGCTGAGCAACCCGTGGTGCCATGGACTTGGCTCTTGCTGCAGGTCCTCTGAGGAACCATCACCCTCACCAGTATTCAAAATGGAAAACCGATTGGTGAGTGAGATCGGCTAAGGAGACTCCTGCACTGCCTGCTTGGTTCTCTTAGACTGACTTGCAGTCACCCATTCCCTCTCTGCCTGCATGCTCCTAACCTATGGTGTGACCACCTCCCTAAATGTGCTACCCACATAGTTCTCTGCCTTACGGATGCACCACAGTGACTCCAGCAACCGCTCGAGTTCCAAAATCTGGAGCCCCTTCTGGCAAATGTTTGGTGAAGATCTAATGAGGTTCAACTGCACATTCACTCTAGATGACTAGACTGCCTAGGCATTGGCTGTGATTCTGGATGGTGATTAGCACCTCCTAACACATTAGTCAAAGCCTTCAGGAGAAAGGAGAAAGGAAATAGGCAAACATATTTTCAGTAATTAAAACTAACTTTCAAATGAATGCTTCCTTTTGTTCACTGAATTGTTTGCCTCTTTGATGGACTCTCAGGAATGGTCAAAAATCTACCAATTTTGCCATTCACCAATATCAGGGGTTAAATGTTGAAAATGCTACAGTCAATTTATAGAACCCTAGCAATAGTGTGAAGGACTCCCAGCTTAGTCTAGACTTAGTTTAAGCTTAACATGAACCTAACGTAGACTAGGGCTCTCTCTTTCTCTATTCTGCTCCAGGTGTTAGCCTTGACTCCAACTTTGAGCGCCATCCTTTGCTCCAACATTCTTGTGCCCTATACAAGGTGAGGAAGATTACCAATTTACAATGGAACTGAGGTGAGTTCTGGGCAGTTTTGTATGATGGAATGAAGCTAACTGTGCCCAAACCCAAGTTATTTAGGGCATTTACCTCAAGGTGGAACTTGGATCCTTTTCAATCTTGAACGGGCTTGAATTCATGCCCTTTTCTAATGTATATACGGTATTCTATTAAGAACTTCAAAATTATGTCAATCAAGTTCCAACGTGTTATGTACTCTCGTTTATGGCCAAAAAAAGAACCTGCCACAAACTCTACCTGATCTTCTCAATACCAGTTCCATGTTTAGGATTCCAATATATTACAATACTCTAAGAGTGAAATTGGACCTCGTTTCTCCTGTTTTCTGGATGTAAAAAGGTTTCATGACGTACCATTCGCTAGCGTAAATCACATGTGACTGAAACATATCAGAAATGCATTGACTGATGTATGGGTATCCCTTAGGTATCCTACGTGCCTGCATAAATTAAGCACGGAGCCTATTAAAATATGATAATGAGGACCCTTGCACTGATTTAGGAACTATTTAGGTAATTGGTTGGTTGCAGCAACTAATTCGCCAATTTTTGAGTTTATTCTGTAAATCCTAGTGAGAACAGTCGAGGAGAAGCTTTCACAAGTGATATTTAAAGGGATCCTCAGCTCCATTAAAGTTATCTGTGGTTGGTCATTTCAGGCTGCTAGAGTACTGTTTGGGCTAGTTATGACTGTACTGGCCCAATTGCACTGCTTTAAAATGCCTTTAATATTATTTTGGAATGTGCAACTGCTATTCTGTCTTTTCATTTCTGCGTGGTTCTTAATTGCTGTCTTGGACATTCTGCTGGGTCCATCTGGGACTGGAGAGTGAGGAACAGCAACATCAGCAAGGGAGAGTCCACAGACCTGAAGTTGCTTCAAGAAGAGACAGGAGGGGAAGCATGGTGAGGCTCTACATTGCACAGGTCTTCAGGAGCCAAGTGTGTATTAGGCAGCTGTTTCATTAGAGAAGTGGTCACAGAGCTGTGGCACCTTTTGTAGTACCATTTTGAGTCCTAAACCAGAGCACAGATAGTATTTCCTCTGACAGTCAGGCCACTGTGCCCCTGAATTTCTATGCTGCAGGGTGGCTCCAGGTTGGAACAGGTGACATCAGCGACATCTGTATGTATCCTGTGTGCTGTTGCATCTAGGAGCTCACCAATATTTTTTAATCCAGGAGGAATCTCCTTCTCCATGGAGACAACACAACAGGACAAGCCTTCAGCAAGATTGTAAGTTCCCCCTGAGTGCAAGGAATAATCATCTGAGCCCACATGACCTTACATATTCCGTGTCAAGACCCAGAAATGTATGTCAACAAAAGGTGAGTCTATACCCCCAAAGTGCAGGTGCTGTGCAACAACAAGCAGTGCCTGTGTCCAGTTTCCTGGTGATAGTCATAATTCCTTCACTCTGCAGAAGTTTTCAATACTGTCCATACCATCAGGCTGGCTGCTACTGAGCATATTCTCTGAGCAGGTGGCTCTTAACTCCTGTGAGCAACATGAGCACAAAACCTGAGGAGCACTCTAAGCTCTGATTGAGCAAAACCTTTGCCTCAAGCAGAAATTTCACTGTCTTGACCTTCCAAGACTGCAGCTGTAATCAAGTCTTCAAATGCATGATCACCTGCTGCATGCTCTGTAAATTTACTCACGTAAAAAGCCAACCTTTGAACCACCTGGGGAAAAACAAGTGCAGGAACCTGAAAATGATGAGGATGTCAAGAAAAATATGAGTGACCAATTACATTAGCTCTCAGGGTTATCAGGCATCAACTCTTGGAGCAATTTCCCTGATTCCCTCCTCTCCCCAACGCACCAACACTCCCTGCTCCCATCCCACCAAGGTTCCTACATCCCCCACATGAATGCCCTCAAACTGTAAATTTTACTATCAGTATGAAAATTAAACTATCAGTTCTTCAAACATAAAACAAAAAAAAACACCAAGAAGAACAACCACAAAATTGACAATGGAGAACTACAAATCACCCTTGGTGCACAGCTCTGGTGCCTGACCCATGCTCTTTTCCATATTGTGGTGCTGCCATTATGTATTTCCCAGTGGCTGTACATAGGGTGATGTAGACATATAAACTTCCATGGTCGGCAACCTCAAGCAGCATTGGGTGCAGAAGGTCCACTGCATGACACCAACAGGACTGTAAATGAGAGGTTGTCAACGTAGCAGGTGTGCTGCTGTCCTACGAGAAGCCAGCATTCGTTTCTTCAATAGTGCCACTGTGACTGAGCCTCAGGATATCCGCTGTTCTGTCTGAGAACAAAGTGCAGGAATGAAGTGAGGCCCTCAAAGCCACTTTCCATTGTATCCTTCATGAGGAGAACAGATGCCAGCAGCCCTTGCTCCCAGAAAAGCTGATTTTTCCTCTTGGCCGGTCTATAGCCTTTGACATTGTTCACACAATCCTCCTCCAACATCCCCCCACTATCCAGACCCCTCCAGTACTACTGGATGGTACTTCACTTGCCTGATTCCATTCTCATTTATCTAATTGCAGCCAGAGAATCATTCACTTTCTCTTCCTGCTCCCACACTGGTACCTCTGGTGTTCACTAAGAATCCAGCCTTGGATCCCTTCTATTTCTCAGCCACATGCTGCTCCTCAGTGATATCATCAGAAAACACAATGCCAATTTCCATATGTATGTGGATGACACCCAGCTCTACCTCACCACCACTTCTGTCAACCCCCCCACTGTCTCTAAATTGACAGAGAGCTTATCTGGCATCAGATACTTTGTGGTCAGAAATTTCCTCTAATTAAATATTAGGAAGACTGAAGCCATTACCTTTCGGCCCTGCCATGAACCCCACTCCCTTAACCCCGACTCTTCCTCTACCTGGCACTGTCTGAGGCTGAATCAGACGGTTCACAATCTAGATGTCATGTTCTACTCTGAGGTGAGTTTTCATATTTCCACTTCCCTGGCATGATCCATCTCCACTCCTGATTCAGCTCTTCTGTTGCTGAAACCCTCCATGCCTTTGTTACCTCCAGAATTCACCATTTTAATGCATGCTTGGCCAACCTGCCACATTCTATCCTCTGTAGACTTGAAGTTATCCTAACTTGTGTATCCTAACTTGCAACAATGCCACTCACTCATCATCGCTGTGCTCACTGATCTATATTAGCTCCTGGTCAAGCAATATTTTGATTTTAAAATTCTTGACATTGTTTTCATATCCCTCCATGGCCTTGTCCCCTCCTATCCCTGTAATCTTCTACAGTCCTACAACCCTCTGAGATATTTGCACTCCTCTAATTCTGGCCTCTTGTGTATCCTTGATTGTAATCACTCCACCTGTTGGTTAAAGAAGTCTTCATAGTCTTCAGTATGATAACAGCAAGTCTTTATTAACTACTTGTAACTATATAAATATATACAGTAAGGGGTACAGCTGAGGAGTTATCTCCATGATTAGGTCTTAACATGTCTCTGGCCAACACCACACTGACCCTAGGTCTAGGGTCATGTGCCTTCTTACATCACTGTGTGGGTGGTACTGTACTCAGTCCCACATTAATCCTATATATACCAGACCCTTATGCTACACCTCCCCCCAACAAGTCTTTATCCAATGGATAGAGACTTACATTAGTTTACTTCAAGTCTTACATTGTTATAAATCTTATGCATTTAAATTATTGTTACAACATTAATACTATTCCAACATTATTGCTAGTACAGCATTAGCATTAACAACATTCCCTCAACCCCATCTCCCCCTTCAAGTGCTTGAAGTTAGAGGTTCAGGTGGTCTAGAGGCCTTATAACCCTTCCACATCTCGTTTGTCATTCTGTTGGAAGAGTGGCAGGATCTGTTGGTTCTGGCTCTTGTTATTGGCTTGGAGGTTGGACTGGCATTTGGGTATCCTTTCATCCATTTCGTCCGTTGATTCACATCGAACCACGCCCGCTAGGTTCGACTGTTATGTTGGTCCAAGGTGGCTGTTATTCTTTGTCATTTCTTGCAGGATGGACAAAAATGAATTTGTGTCCTTGGCACTGCTTTTTCTTCTTTTTTTGCTTTGTGGGCCACCTGGGAGCCCTCTGAGGCTGAGGAAGAGTGTTCCATTGGCAAGAAGAAGTTTTAGTGGTACTCTCACCTCAGCATTTTGTTACTGATGGTGTGAGACTGCTACCAGGTTCCAGCATCCCTTGTGGTTGTGGCATGCTGGAGGTTGCAGTGTGTATACAGTGGTTGCCGTGTCGACCAGCTGTACCATCATCGTAGTTGGATGTGGGAGCTTCTCAGACAGCTGATCCTTCTCTGGTACCATTTCCACCGGTGGTGTGATGGTAATTCTGTGGGTGGTAGGCTGGCCTGACTATTGGGGGCTTTGCAGAACCTGCAATGATAATGGACAAACCTGCTCCACAAAGAGAGGAGAGAGATTGAAGGTGAAATCTGAGTCTGAATACTCTTTAGTGTTCGAGTATTCAGGACCTTGCTGCTTTGGCTGGCTAATGACAGTGGTTGTCTGGCCATCCTCCACAGTCTGGAGGAGATCCAGGGCAACACATGCATCCCTGCTCAGGAGAGAGACGGGCTGGTTACAAAGGTGTACATCAGCTCAAAGGACTGTTTCCTGCTCAATGTTTTATTCTCTCCACTGGTTGGTTTTTCCTCGGCAGAGTATAGTTCCTTTGTGGTACTGCTAATTGTTTTTGAAAGACCTCATTATTGAGAACTTCCACTTTCGCTTGCCATTCTATGTTCCAGATTTTCATCTCTCCGTATACCTCTTTGAGAATGTAATGTTTTCCAAGATTCCTTCCAGATGTGCAACTGTTTCCTTCAGCGCTGCAACCTCTTTCTTGTACCTCTTGGCTTCCTCCCAGGATAGTGAACATTCTGGAGTCTTTTCTGAAAACTGGTTCATCAGTTCTTTCAGACTGGCACTAAATTTATTTTGTTTTGCTTTGTAATGTTCTAGACAAACAAACTCCAACATGAGAGATCCTTGTTGCATATGCAGGGCCTTCAACAGGATTTTCCTTTTCATTGCAAAGCTCAAGTACTTCACCTTGAATTTTCTTGCAATTTACCAGAGGGCGGGACTTTCCACACCTGCCCACCATCAGGAGGATCGTCTGGTCCGCCGCAAGTCAATAGACATCTGGCTGGGGCGCCACCTTGCCCACGGCAGGTCCTGCCCACGATGGGGCCGGAAAATCCTGGCCAGAGTCTCATCGAGTTTGATCTGCTGTTCTGCCATTCTGCTGCTGAAGGTATTCTTTATCCCGTCATCTTGCTGAAGGATAATGGACAGTTTTTGAATTTGATCCTGAAGGACAATTTGCTGTTCTTTCAACTGTCTAATTTCTTGTTCAACTCTTGTCTTCGCACTCTGAATTTCAGCGAACTGCTTTGTCAATACTGATAGCTCCAATGCAACTCTTTCTGAAGTAGCATTCAATGTCTTTGTCAACCCCTTGTATTTTTCCAACAGGACGTATCGGTTCCTCAAAGAGTCTTTCAAGGCAGTGAGCTCTGTGAATGCCTTTCTTGTCTGCTGTTTGCTTGGCTGTACTTCAGGTTGAGTTCTTCCAACTCAGCTTTGAGACGAACATTTTCTGATTGTACTTCTGCTTTTTCTTGACCTGCTGCCACAGGGCTTTTTCCTTGTTGTTCGCTACCAGCTGCTGGTACAGTCCTCAAAATGTGCCCAAGTCTTCAAAAAGGAAAGAAAAGGAAACCATTTGGGATTTATGTCTTGGGCATCACATGAAAATATATTACTGGGGCTTCTGGAAAGTTCTGTGCTCCCTACTCGTTTGTTCGGGTGTTGACTTTTGCCTTTCCGTTGTTTTACTGGGTATTTTCTATGTCGCTTTTTAAGCTCTAAGCTCTCCTCAGTTCGAAGAATAAAATATTAATCAAAGGCTGTAAATAGTTTTTTGAGGCTGGTTGTGGATTCATCAATGCCTTGTACTAGGTCAACATGATTAGCAAGATCGCCAAACCAGGTATAAAAGGCAATAATCTGGTCTTCCTTTGATTTTTTTTTTACTGAGACGTGTTGTACTCAAGTAACGTAAAAAGTTGTTTCTCAAGGATGTCAAATGTCCTGTTGAATTTGGCCCTGTGGTTAGTGTGAACTGTTCTGGTAAGTTGGGTATTTGATCCATAGTGATTTAATATTTCTCCTGCAGTCACTGCTTTAAATGTTGTTGCTCTTTTAAAAATGGCTGTGCAAGGACCGTTTGTTTTTCTCTTTGAAATGGCTCCACGGCTGTCATTTTGTTTCCTTTGTTCCTCTCACGGTGGTCACTTTTGACAGGCTCCTGCTGTGATTGCAGGTCTGATTTTTCAAAGCAATCGATTCTGCAGGATATGTCAAAAGAAGCTGTTTTGGGCCAGCACTTGCTCCTTCAAGCCTGGGACCCAAACAGAAGGGGATTTTTTTTCTCTGCCAGTAGTTTTTTAAAACTCTTTTTTTCAATGGAGCTTGTTTCAGCTCTCTGGATTTCAAAATGGCGTTGCCTGTTTCTTTGGAGAGAAAGGGGAGTTCCCACACTTGCAGGTTTTGGTGGGCTCTGCAAAATGGCAGCAGCACATTTCTGGCTGAAATTTTTTTAACAATGGCTGTGTGGGTCAGCTGTCTACTGACTTCTTTCGTTCAGCGATCTACTATCATGAGCAGCGAGGCATTCAAAGTCAATGCAAGCTTGTTGTTCTACAAATCGGACGGTCGTGACATTCCCGAGAGTCGAGTAAGTTAATTATTAATTTTTTTCAACTCAGATGTTGATGCTCAGAGACAGGGATTGGGATTAGCGAAGGGTTTCATTCAAATGGCGCTTCGGACTGAATTAGTAAAAGGGGCTACTCAGGACTGTCTGTACCCTGGAAGTTAAAAAGATTTAGTTCACCCTTGCAGACTCTGGACTCTGTATGCTGAAGCTGGACTTCCAAAAGAGATTCTATGGAGTCTTTTGCTGCAGGAAAACATCTGCCTTTCGCTTCCAGGCTTTTCTGACTAGCTTTTTTTCGTGAATTTTCTTAGCGTCTGTAGCTTCAATTGGGAACTTCTTTCAGTTCAGGACCCATTGAAGATTTTCTTTTTTTTAGCTATCCAGCATTCTTGTGAAGTTGAGGGTTTTTGATCCCAAGATACCACCAAGTTGGGATGGTGTTAGTTGCAGAATGTGTCTGTTAAAAAAGCCTTTGTAGTCTTCAGTATGATAACAGCAAGTCTTTATTAACTAATTGTAACTATATACATATATACAGTAAAGGGTACAGGTAAGGAGCTATCCCCATGCCTAGGTCTTAACATGTCTCTGGCCAAAACCACACTGCCCCTAGGTCTAGGTTCATGTGCCTTGTTACATCACTGTGTGGGCAATACTGTACTTGGTCCCCCATTAACCCTGTATATCCCAGACGTTTATACTACATCACCACTGGTGTCAGCACCTTTGGATGACTAGGCCCTATAAGCTGGAATTTCCTCTCCAAAGCTCTTCATTTCTCTGCTTCACTTTCCTCTTTTGAGTCACTCCTTAAAACCTATGACTTTGACCAGGTCAGCTGCACTAATATCTCCTTATGTGACTTAGTGTCATATTTTGTTTTATAATACCTCGGTGAAGCACCTTGGAAGGTTTTAGTATGTTAAAGATGCTATATAAATACCAGTTGTTGAATGGTCATTGGGGGTTGTATGACTGTGGGAGCCCGAGAGAGCGCTCACAGAGCTGGCTACTTCCTTCATTATTGATTGTGATGTGTGAGGCTCGAATTGGACTCCTGCATATTCTGTGCCAATGTATGGAGGCTCACTAGCAGGCAACCCGGTGCATCTAGAAGTCACTGTTATTTCGGCATCAAACTTCTTCTATATTCTTCCCTCTACAGCAGGGCTTGAATTCAAGCACTCCCTCAAGCGAGCTACTTCTGGACAATCCGATTCTTCTGTTCCTGTTCCAGTGCATTAGTACTGGGTGCACTTCCCTGTGCATACCCATAGAGCCTACCGTCTGAATTAAATATGATGCTGGTATCTGAACTGGTGCCTGCGAGTTGAATGATGTTTCTACTTCCATAGTGCTGTCCCCCTCTTCCTCTGCTCACTCTGTACAGCTTCTTGACTTGAAATGAAGAAAAGGAGCAATTAATGCCAAAGGTAAGCACAGAGAGAGACATAAACAGCCGATGACAGTAGCTGAATTTGGTCATGCAGAGTGAGCCAGGTAATATTGGGAAGGAGAAAAAAGAGGGTAAGATGCGCAAAAACCCTGTGAACTACTTTCTCCATTTTTGCAATGTGGCCGCGGGTCTGACTCGCCTCTGCCCATTATAATCAGGATCTCCTCTTTAGAGGCAATAGGAGATAGATATACATTCTCTTCATCCTATGAGCACCTTCTCTTTTGCGAGAAATATGGGAGCATGTTGGTGATAGTCTCAAGAGATGTTTTGAGGATATAGATGTCATGGTGGAATGGTGTGGGTAAGATGGAATGGATATGGGGAAGTAATAGTGAGCAGAATAGCAGTTGTGGCATATGTGGGTATTAGCAGAAGCTGGTAGAGTGAAATGTGGCGCAATGACTGCAGGAGAGTGAAAGAGGGGAGGTTTGAGAATAATGGGACGGTAAGTGGTGCAGAGCTGATGAGTGAATAATGCAAGATCTGAGTTATGAGTCCTTCTCAGCAACCTTTGATGTCATTGAATATTTTGTGACACTGCTGCCTAAACACTATTCTCCTACATTGGCTTCACCTGCCTTGCCTTGCCAGCGCAGCAAGGTCACTTGTCTGCAGACTCTTCACTTCTCATTTTTTTCAGTGTAACTTCACACACAATTCCTCCCCCAACCCCCGCAGCCCCTTGGGAATAGTGGGGAGGTGCTGGGAGGATTCGTGGGTTGATTATCAGCCCATTGAACCACATCATTTACACTCCTTCCGTGGCCAACATGCCCTGGTATGGGATGTGAACCCAGAGCTTCTGGTCCAGAGATAGGGACACTACCACTGCATTTCAAGACGTCCTATATACCTTTCTCAATGAGAAGGTCATTTTATTCTTCAGGTGAAATGCAGTACAGCATCTGCGAGCATGGGGGCCCTCACAGCAGCTACTTCACCTGAAGTTTCCAAGGCAGGTTTCAGTGTTCAGGAGCCAACATTCACCTCCTTTATGAGGTGCAGAATACCTTTAAATCAAGCCACAGACATTTAATATTCAGGCCCCCGATTAGGCAAGCTGCCAGTAAACATCAAGACTGGTGCTGGCAGTCCACACACACTGCCAACTTTCGCTTATTAGCAGCCCTCAAACGTTCAGGCACTGATTCGGCAATCAAAAATGGACACAAACCGATTTCTGCCTATTATGGACGTAACTTAAAACTAAGTTGCTATCCTACCAAAAGGTATATTCCTTTTGTTTCATGTTGCAGGGAAGATTTCCATATGCCCATATTTTCCTAAATAGGATTATGATTTCATTACACATAGTGCACAGAGAAAATCTCATCCATTACTTTTTATTTAGTAATCCTCATCTGACCTTTATATTCAACCTTTTTAATTCCTTATATTGTTTATAACTTCTATTTGTTGGCTATTCTTTCCTTTATTTCTCTCATCACTATGGTGAGCTAGGAGTGCATGTAATCTGACTGCTTCTCAGCAGAATGCCTCTCAATTGAACCCCTTTAATGTCTCTCTGAAATAAACAAGCCAAACTCTATAGTTGTTTTATTTTATAACACAGTCACCTGTTTAATCTTCCACTGGCTCTCTCACACTAATGCTGAGTTTTTTTTTCTCTTTTGAAGTCCTGCAGTCTAATTCAACTATGCTGGGTTCTAACCTCTTATCAAAATGTCAAATCTAATAACATTATGATTACTGTGCTTAAAGATTTGTCCACTTCTAGGTTACATGTAATTCACAACTTCCTGCTAAATATTAAATATGATATCTGTGTTACTGTGGAGATGTGCTCGCTGTATCAAAACATTGTTTTCAAGCTAATCAATCAATATATTTTCTTCACCAGTGCTGACTCCTGTAGTTTATTGCTGGGCACTTGACATCACCCTGGTTGCTAATCTATTTTTGAAGTCACACTTATTTGGCAGCACAGTTTTGGGTCAGCTTATTGTGTCACGTATCCAGTCTTCTGCCCTTTCAATCACAAAGCTTCACTCCCTTTCGAGTCAGACAATAGTGTTCAAGAAAAGTTAGGCCCCCTGACTATTAAATTTTCATTGACCTGTGACACCTCTCAACCCTGCCTCTCTGCCTTCACTTAGCTCTCATGAGGTGACCAGATAATGTCAAAAGTGCCAATTAAACAGGAGTAGTAACACTTGGGGCCTTAGCTCTCCCTCTTTTAAGAATTGTGACCTCACAGGGGAAAAGTGTTTTAGGTGGCTAGTTCTGGACAATAGTGACCGCAATCCATGTAGGGACCTTGTGTTGGAATGCGATACAGGGCACTAATCACACAATGATGCCCTCCTTTCATGTAGTGCTAAGGAAACATTTGCCGAAAAATCAATTCAGCTATGGCTCAGCGAACTCAATAACAAAGCAGGGACCTCATCCATGGTGCTGCCAGTGGTTTATCCCACAGCCTATCCACAGGTCACTATGAAAACTCAAGAACAGACTTCAAAACTCAGATTGAGGTGTGGCATTGAGAGGTAAGTGTGCTCAACTTTTGAAATCATCTTAAACATTAAATATGTTAAAAACTTTGTAACTGACTGTAAAAAGTCAATTTCTCGTGTCTGCACAAACCCCCTTTCCACAGTGGTGTGGCAGTAGCATGCAAAAAAGATGGGTACAAAGACTCGTGTGCTGTATTTGCTGAAGAGGAGCTTCAGTGAGACCAGCTACTGAGGACACCAATGGCAAAGTCTCCTTGCAAGGTGTGCCAGGTGGTGTGAGGAAGGTGGCACAAACCCTGAGCATTACTATGGTCATCCCATGATCAGGTGACCCATACCGGAAGAAGTAGAATGAGCAAGCAAGGTAAATATACTCCGCATTAAAAATCGAAAATGCTGAACATACTCAGCAATTTAGGCAATATCTGTGGGGAGAGAATCAGAGTTAAGTCTGCATCAAAATTCAAAAAAGTTAGAAATGTAACAAGTTTTAAATAAGTGCAGAGGCTGGGAAAGGGAGAGGGGAAAAGAACAAAAGCGTAGGTCTGTGGTAGGGTGGTGACTGTAGCGGTAGGGTCTGGTACATACAGGGTTAATGTGGGACTGAGTACCAATGGTGTAAGAAGGCACAGGACCCAGAGCCAGGGTCTGTTTAGAGATGGACAGAGATGTGTAAAGACCTAGGATGGAGTCAGCTCCATACCTGTACCCTCTACTGTATATATGTATATGTTTATGAGCTGTTAATAGAGACTTGCTATTAATATACTCAAGACTACAAAACCTACTTCATGGTGCCCGAAGCAGGATTCTTCAGTGACAAGGCAAACGAACACGTTAATGGAACAAGTAAAGAAATAAATGATAATTCTGGAGGAGGTCTAAAAAGGACGAGTAAAAATCACTGGGCTTTAAATCAAAACAAACATTTTGCTCAAAGTAATAGCGAAAAATAATTATGTTACCTCCATAACAGTTCTTTAAAAGAAAGCCTTGAGCTGGAAAGGAGTTGTTCTTTTTATTCAGTGTTTGGAGAGGATGGAGTGGTGGTGGGGAGGGATGGGGAGGGAGGACGGGTGGGGCAGTAGATGAGCAGGAAATTTCAGGTTGAGATGCATTTATTCACTCTAGGCAGACTCCAAAGAGAACTTAAAGTCCTAAAAGTCTGTTACCAGGGAAACATCATTTTCTGAGTGAGCAACTGATGAATCATGTCTTTGCTGAAGAAAATATTGCAATGCCTGCAATGTCTCCTGTGCTTTTTACACTTGCATTGCTCATCAAGTCAGCTAATTTTTTTTCTCTACGTTCTTGCCACAGGAAAACTAGACATAAAATGTGTGGAAACATGCGAAAGGCAGAGGACAAATCCCTTCCTTCAAGAAATTAATGCAACAAGAGGAGCGGGCCCTGTATTAACAAGAATACCTTTGTGCAGCACCTGTGGACTTGGCTGAGATTGGTGTTGTGGTGGTGCCTTCGGATGAGTTTCAAATCCTCTTGCTTTGTCACTTGATCTTACCCTTGCCTCCCAGTCCTACTTTCAGCTGGACATCTGGCAATTGTTTCCACTTGCGGCTACAAGTTGGAAAAAGAAAATTAGACTGTGAGGAGGCGCATAGAAACTTAACAACACAAAGTGAGGCCATTCAGCCAATCTGGTCTGTCTCAGCAAAAAGAAAATAGCTATACAGCCTGGTGTACCAGACAGGTTTCTTGTTAGAAACAGTAAACTTCATTTACAGAGCTCCTGATGAATCTGCATGCTTGTACCAAGACCATGACAAGAAAGCTCCATCCCTAAGATTACCTGCACTTGGGGCTGATTCGTCTGTACATGATCCCCAAAACAGGATGAAAAATTTACTTACAATCACTACATTTCTCCCCCTTTACAAACATATACAGTTCATGCAATTATAGATTAAGCCTTTGAGGTGGTTTTCTGATTCGGTAGAGCGACATAGCTCCATGACTTGAGATTCTACCACTGGATCAACTTGACCAGGAACTTCAGCATCAGGGACATCCTTAGACAATGGCAGTTCAGAATTATTTACTTCAACAGGGATATCAGGTACGTCTATTCTATGCCGATGAGGGATCAGAATTTTGATTTCAATTTCAGGTGGAGTAACTGTTGGAGTGTCTCTGTACTTCTTGAGATGATCCACATGTTTCCTAACAATCCTGGTTACCACGCTCACCTAGTACGACAAAGGTCTTGGTTCAGAGGCAATTATGCCAGGAACTCATCTAGGTCCAGTTCCAAGATTTCGCAGAAAAGCTGTCTCTCCCACAGTAAGTTTTCGATCTTTACTGTAAATATCATGATTCAATTTCTGACTACCCTGGTTCTTCTCCACCTTCCCCTCTAAGTTAGGGAGTACCAGGCTCTGTCTTGTACGAAGGCAGCATTTAATTAGTAATTCAGACGGTCTTGAACCCATAGTTACATGAGGAGCCATGCGATAGTTGAGAAGAAATCTTGAAATTTGTGTTTCTAATGTTAGTTCGGGCAATTTCTTCATTCCTGTTTTAAAAGTTTGTACTGTTCTTTCTGTTAACCCATTATATGAGGGATGATATGGTGCTGTTTTGACATGTTTAATCCCATTTAGGTTCACAAATCTCTGGAATGCCATACTGGTGAAAGCAGGACTGTTACCTGAACCAATGACTTCTGGTAGTCCATGTACACTAAAACATTGAATTTGAATTCTAGCAGAGGCTATTGGTGGAATTGCTTTATCTTCACTAAGTATTTGTGACTTTGATCTGACACTATGGTGAAATGTCAACGGTGCAAATATCGATGGAACTTCTTTACTCCAAATATTACGGATTTTTCAAGTTGTGAGTAACCTTTTTCGGCTGCAGAGGGGGTTCCGGACACAAATCCTATTGGTCTTTCAGAACCATCTTTCATCTTGTGTGACAATGCTGCCCCTACTCTGTAGGGAGTGCATCACAGATTAATGTCAATTCCTTTGATAGGTCATAGTGTACTAGCAGACATTACGAGTGTATAAGCTTCTTGACTTTTACGAAGGCTTTTTCTTGTTGTGTCTTCCAAGACCATCTGTGGTTCTTCTTCAATAATAAGTGTAAAGGGGCTAAAACTGTAGTCAAAATAGGCAAGAAGTGACCGTATTAATTTATCATGCCCAAAAAAGACTTTAGCTCATTGACGCTCGTAGGAAAGGGCACTTCCTTGATTAGCCTGACTTTCTCCTTCACTGGCAGCAACCCTTGGGCATCCACTCGATGACCCAAGTAAGTGACTTCAGTCGCTTGGAAAATATACTTCTCTTTATTCAATTGTACACCAGCTTTCAAAAATCTCCTCAAAACCTCTTCTAGGTTGGCCAAATGTTTGGCTTCTGTTGATCCTGTGATCAGGACGTCTTCCAGGTACATGACTACTCGGGGAAGTCCTTGTAGTAGGCCTTCCATGGTTCTTTGGAAAATCGCACAAGCAGATGATACACAAAAGGGTAGGCATGCATATTGGTACAGGCCCTTGTGTATGTTGATTGTTACGTACCCTCTAGATGTGCTGTCCAGCCCTAGCCGTTGGTATGCATGGCTCATTTCCAGTTTGGTGTAGGATTTTCTTCCAGCTAGCTTAGCGTACAGATCTTCAATCCTCGTGATAGGATATTTATCTAATTTAGCAGCCTTGTTCACAATTAATTTATAATCTCCGCAAATGCGAATGGTTTCATCTGGTTTCAGCACAGGGACTATGGGTGCTGCCCATTCTGAAAATTGGACTGACTGGATTATGCCTAACTTCTCTAAGTGGCACAATTCTGCATCCAAATTCCCCTTTAGGGCGTAAGGCACTGGTCTGGCCTTAAAGAACTGGGGTGTTGCAACCGAATCTATGTATATTTTTGCTTGTAGTCTTTTTATTTTTCCCAACTCATCTCAGGATACGTTGTCATACTTTTTTAACAGCTCAGGAATTCCTCATGTTCTAACTTGAAAAATTTCTGACCAGTTGGACTTAATTTATTTTAACCAATTACGGCCCAGAAGGCTAGGTCCTTCACCTGTTATAATTATCGCTGGAAGCTGGGCTCTATGTTGCCTGTAGGACACAGGTACAAAGGTGACGCCTTTCACCTGTATTGCCTCTCCAGCGTATGTCTTCAGCTGAGCCATGGTTTCCTCCAGTTTCAGTGGCGGTGTACCTTCACTTGGGTACTTAAAGATGTATTCTCCCACCACTATGGTCGATGCTCCTGTGTCAACCTCCATGACTAGATAACTAGAGGCTCCCCATTCACTGAAAGGGTGACGGTGGTTATTTCAGTTTTCCTGGCCTTGAGATTGTATAGGGAATAGATATCAGTATCAGCAGCTTCTGGTTCATTTACATTGTGCACTTCAATCATCTTGGCTCGCTGTCTGATTAGCTGTCTCGATTTTGCCCTGCATAGCTTTATAACATGCCCTTTTTTGTGACAGTAGTGGCATTTTGCCTCTTTAAATCTGCAGGTTTCCGGTACATGGTTACCCCCACATCAATAATAACTTAATTTCTGACTTGCTGGTGAGATGCTTCCAGTATTTCTTTTGTTTTTCGAGCAGTAGGGACTATGTCCCGCTTCGCGGCTTTCTCTCTCTGGCTTTTGCGCCATGCCCGGTGGTAGGTTCCCGCCCCAAACTGAACAGCGGTGTCACATTGCACACTCTGCAAAACCTGCAGTCCCTCTCAGCACTCTCCATTGCTAGCGCCATTTCCATGGTACGCTTCAGGTCAACATTAACTTCTGCAAGTAAATGGTGCTGAATAGCATCGTCATGGATGCTGCAAACCAAATGTTCTCGCAACATGTCATTGAGAGTATCTCCGAAGTCACAGTGCTCTGTTAACTGTTTAACTTCACGATATATGTTGTGATTGACTCACCAGGGGCCCTTACCCTAGAGTTGTACCTGAATCTTTGCATGATCACCGATGGCTTAGGCTTGTGCTTTCAGGAGATCTACTAGCTCGTTAAAAACCTGGAATTTGGTGCGTTGGGGGCCGTTAGACCACTTATATGCTTATAAACCAGAGTGAATATGCTGCACCATTGTAACCTTTTGTTATATGTCTGGCTGCTGCAGACACTTAGAAGAATCGCTTTCTGTTTCTCCTCCGCCATTATTTCGTTCACCACAAAGTAGAAACCTAGGCACTCTATGTACTGACTCCAGTCTTCCATGGATGAGTCATATGGGTTGATTCTGCCAAAGTGTGTCTTGACTGTTTTTTATTCCCTTAAAAAGTTAAACACTCACATTCAGGAGGTGAGGTGCTGCGTCGGAGCTATTTATCCTTGTCGCCAATTGCAATAAACGTGGTGCACTGGACAGGTTTATAGTTAGAAACAGTAAACTTTATTTATAGAGCTCCTGATGAAGCTACATGCTTGTACCAAGACCATGACTAGAAAGGTCCGTCCCTAAGGTTACCCACTGTTAGCGCTGATTCATCTGTGCTGTCACATAATCCCCAAAATAGTATGAAAAGTTTTACTTACAATCACTACACGGCCTAATCCCACTTTCCAGCTCCTGGTCCATAGCCCTGTAGATTTCAGCAATACAAATGCATGCCCAAGTATCCTTTTAAAACATGATTAGGATTTCTGCGTCTACCACTCTTTCAGAGCTTCATACCCATCTGGGTGAAGAAAATTACTCCTCAGCTCCCCTCTAATCCTTCTACCAGTTACATTAAATTTATAACTCCTCGTTATTGACTTCTCTGTTATGGGAAATAGGTTATTCCCATCCACACTATCTAGGTCCCACATGGGGAGGATTTTCTGAATGTTGGGCGGGCTGGTCGGGAGCGGGCACGGGCGGGCATGGAGCCAATCGTGGCCCGTGATTGGCTGCACGCTGCCATTTTACATGAGTGGGCCAATTAAGGCCCGCCCAGCGTGATGCATGGCTGGTAGTGCTCAGCGCTACCTGTGCGGGCAGGGGGAGGAGGGGGAGTCGGAGTCTGCGCATGAAAGAGCGCAGAAATATCCCTGAGGCACAGAGCTGTCTCGGGGAGATTAAGTACATAATAAAAGTTCATAAATAATAAAGTTAAAAATTATTTAGACCTGTCCCCTCATGTGCAGTGTCACATGAGCTGGGCCATGTTTATGAATGGTGCAAAAATTACTTATTTATTTAAATAAACCTTCAGGAAACCTCATCCCACCCGTGAGTGAAGTTTGCTGAAAAGCGCGAAGGCCGCTTGGGCTCTTTGCCTGCCCGCCAACCTTAAGGTTGCACAGGCAGCGTTGATAACTACTTTAATTGTTTTTTTAATGCCCTTAATAAGCCGTTGACAGTTTAGCGGATGGCAGCCTCCTCCGGCGTATGCCTGCTGAATGTAATATCCAAATGACGCGCGCTGATGTCGATGTCACCACGTGCCATTTTACGCGTCAGCGTGCCAGGCCCGCCCCTGCACGCCGATGTCAAAATTCTGGCCCATAATTTTGTACACTTCAATTAAATCTCCCCTCAGCCTCCACGGTTTCAAAGAAAACAGCTCCAGCCTATCCAATCTTTCCTCATTTATGGCAACATTCCCAGAAATTTCCTCTGTACCCTCTATTACTCTAGTGCAATCATAGCCTTTCTTGATGCAGTAGCCAGAACACAGTAACCGTAGTACTATAGCTGTGGCCTAACTAATGTTCCATGCAGTTCTACAGTATAGATCTACAGTGTGTAATCACTGGCATGGGTCCAATTTCCATTTTCCATGTTGTGCATCGAATATAAAAATTAAGTAATTCAAGGAGTGAATATGCTGCACCATTGTAACCTTTTGTTCTTCCTTCCCACAGCTCCACACCAACAATGGTAAGAGGGCTGCAGAGTGCACTGAGACTGAGCAGGAGGAGGAGAAACACAGAGACCAGGAGGAGCATGAGGAGGCTGAGTGCCCTGGGTGGAATACATGATGGTACAGGCATTATGTCCCCACACTGCACCATAATGGTACTGGTGTGAAGAGGGTGAGTACCTGTCATCACCATCGTAACACCCACCACTGCCCACCCTCCTCCCCACCCCAAGTGAAACACCTCATTATCGATTCCCAGATCTTCCTACCCTGCAACAGAGGCAACTGCCTCCCCATTCATAGATAGCTGCAATGTGTGAAGTGCACCCATAGGGTTGGTGAAACACGGTCCAGTGATTGCACACAGTGACTGATCAGCCACTGACCTGTCGGGAGATCAGGGATCATTGGAAGGTGAGGCAGGATGTATCCTAGCCTCCTGTGAGGAAGGAATGCCATTGAGTTCAGCAGGAGTAGGACCGGGAACAGGATCACAGCTGTCCGCACCTGTGAAGGAGGATGAAACAGAAACATTGCAGGTAGCTGCAACATCTGGGATCCATTGACAGCTATTTGAGCTTCATCTATAATGGGCTGGACACAATGAAGGAGCATCTGGAAAATCTCTGCCAGGGGGTGGCTCAGGGAGCTCATGAAAGTTTGAGATGTCCACAAGCTTCCTTGCAACATATCCCTGTGTCCCCTCAGCTATGCTGCTTTTTAGTGTGACAGTCTTAGTCTCCAAGGGACATATTACTGATGGTCATTATGGCGGCACGTCCCAGAGCCTTGACCTTCCACCCTGGTTCTCAACCAGTCATTGAAGCTTTGTGTAACTAGTTGTTGAGCTTCATCTTCCACTGGTGCAGCTAACAGTAGCTTCATTACAGGTGGTAGCTGCCAGCAGTCAAAGCACAGCTCTGCACTAATTTGCCTCAGAACTTTATCAGGAAATGCCCACTGACCAATTCCCTGATCTCGAACATCATGTGTGACTCAGAGGCTATCCATGGCACATTCCCACAAGCTGAGAAGAGTGGGGGTACTAGGGTACCTCATGCAGAGTTTACCTTTTCTTGCACATTCTCACCCACAACGGACCCTCAGAGATGCTTTGGATGCACAGTACGCTTTAAATAGTGAGGTATTTAAAACTGTTTTCATTTATAAGAAGTTACCCTTTCTTCTTTCAAAAGTTGTTTGTTATTATTGACCAGATTTCCTTTTCGACGTTGATACAGGAAAGGGTTTGCACAATTTATAACATCAAATGCTAATTTTCAATTGACTACCTCAGTGCTGCCAACCTTTATTTCCTCAGCCATTTCCTTATTACACCTGTTGTGGTGGTGTTCATCAATGTCGCTGTGTGTAGAGGAATGTGGAACATACCTTTCTTGTCTTTTTGTTTTAAGGCAGTTGCATTTTCAGTACTTGTTTCTTGCTTAATTTTCTTGATGAGCAGCTATTACTTCTTTTTCTCACCTGCCTTTGTACTGATGTTTCTTACTGACTGTTGGTTATTGCACTATTGAACTGAATAAAAGCTCAGTTTTTTGTTTCAGTCTTAGAACATAAGAAACAGAAACAGGAGAAGACCATGCGGCCCATCTAGCTTACCCTGACATTCAATACAATCTTAGTTTCAACTCCACTTTCTTGCCTGCTCCCCATATCCATTCATTCCCTGAGAGACTAAAAATCTGTCTATTCCAGCTTTAGACATATTCAATAATGGAGCATCCACAACCCTCTGGGGTACAGAATTCCAAACATTCACAAACTCTTTGGGCAGAATTGTCCATACCCACTGACATCGGGCGTGTTTGGTGGCGTGAGCGGACAATATGGAGAGAAGGCCAAAGATTGGTTTCACGACTCCGTGAAATCAGCTTATGATCGTCCGCTCAGCTCGCCAAAGATGGGTCGCGTTCTCCGCCATCAGACATTGGGAACCTAATTGTAATACATCAGCAAATCATTATAAGGCTGGTCTGCTGAACTGTAAATCCCCCCCACTGGATTGTCTGCCCACGTCGGCGGGAAAACACGCTGGTGCAGAACACGCCTTGACAATGGTGACGTGCAGAAGTCGGGACTTACTGCCAGGGCCTTGCTCATTTCGCGGAGATGCAAGGAGGAGAAGGCACTGGAGCCCAACAGCATTGGGATCCTGGAGGAACCTCCATGGTAGATTCTCATGGACATGGCTCTGCTGCGAAGCAGCTCATGGAAGGTGGAAAGTCACCATTGATGCTCACAACAGTTGATGGTCGAGAGGGTGGGGGAGGAAGTTCTAGGATCAACTGGGAGAGGAAGAGGTGTTGGGAGGGGCGATGAGGTTGGGAGGGGGAATGAAGGTGTCGGGGGGTTCAGACTGGAGGGGAAATGAAGGTGTCAGGGAGGTGAGATTGGGAGGGTGAATGAAGGTGTGGGGGGGTGAGGTTGGGAGGGGGTAATGAAGGTGTCGGGAGGAGGTTGGGAGGGGAAGGGAGTACGGGGATGAGGGGGTTATGGAGGGGAAGATGGCAGCTGGGGACGTAGGTGTAAAGGAATGAGTGCAGAGAGGGGAGGGAGTCCGGGGGGAGGAAGGAGTGCAGAGAGGGAAGGAAGTCTGGGGGTGGAAGGAACGCGGAGAGGGGAGGAAGTAAGGTTGGAGGAAGTAAGGGTGGAGGAAGGTGTCAGGAAGGGGGAAGGAGTAAAGCTGGAGGAAGAATTGAGGGTGTCTGATGGAATCAGGAAGGGGGAAAGGGTAAGGCTGAAGGAAGAAGTATGGCTGGAGGAAGAGGTAAGGCTGGAGGAATGATTCGGCAGCGGGGGATAGATTAAGGGTGGCGGAAGAAGTAAGGGTGTCTGAAGGAGTCAGGATGGAGGAGGGAGTAAGTGCGGGGGAGTCTGGCGGTGGAAGCGCTGTGCAGGAAGGGGTTCCAGGGAGGAAGGGGTCTGGAGGGGGGAAATATTTCCAGGGGGAAGGGATCTGAAGAGGGCAAGGGGTTCCAGGGGGCAAGGGACTGGAGGGGGGGAAGGGGCTCTGGGGGGGAGGAGTCCAGAGGGGGGGATGTCCAGGTGAACATGCAAGGGAGGGGTTTGATGGGTCCTAGACTGCCTCCTGTGAAGTGAACTGAGGGTGGGCATGTTATGAGGGAATGGTGAGAATGACCAAGGGCAGAGTGAGGCGGTAGCGTGGGGGATTGGCGGTAGCGATAGAAAGAACAGCGAGGATGGTTGGTGGGGCTCGGAGGCAGACACGTACCCTGGGGGTGAGAGGGAGGAGGTCAGGGAGGTGGATGTGGATGGGGGTGGGATTTTCGGGAAGGAAGGGAATGTGCACGTTCACCAGGACATCCCCGAAGGAAAGGGTTGTGGCTGGTAGGTCACAGAGGGGAGGTGAAAGGTGCTGCCAGAGGGGGTCAACTATGATGGGGGAAAGGAAATGGGTGACTGGGGTGGGTAAAGGATGGGGGATCGAAAGTAAAACTGAATTAGCACCATGCTGCCCAAATCGAAAGTGGAATACAAGTCATGGTGGGCGAGATTGGGTGCTGCATAGGAATGTCATTTATATAAATGACAAATAATAGGGATCCAGCACAGATCCCTGTGGTTTGTCACTGGACACTGGCTTCCAGTCACTAAAGCATCCTTCTGTCATCACCCTCTGCCTCCTACAACTAAGCCAATTTTGAATCCACTTTATCAAATTACCCTGTATCTCATGTGCATTTGCCTTCTTTATAAGTCTCCCATGTGGGACCTTGTCAAAGGCTTTGCTGAAATCCATATAAACTACATCAACTGCACTACCCTCATCTACACACCTGGTCACCTCCTCAAAAAATTCAATCAAATTTGTTAGACAGAGGATGAGGTTGAGGGGCTCACAGGCAAAGGAGACTCTGAGGGGGTGGATAGCCTCTGAGGTTACTGAGTGGTTGACCCAGGGGTGTCCAGCTGCCACTCCTCCTCCCTTCAGGTGCCTGAGGGCCCTGTCCTGACTCGTTGAGGGGAAGGAGCACCTGGAGGGATGTCAAAGTGCCCCATTTCCCTCTTGCGTTGCCACTGCAGGAACTCACCCATGGCTCCTGCGATGGGGTGCAGGTCTGCGCACATCTCTACATTCTGCTGGACCAGGGTCTCCATGGCATCCGCCATTCTCCCCATGAGACTTCCATATGCGCACATGTGGGCAGCACTTCATCAGAGAGCAGGCAGGTGCACTCCTCTGACTCACGTGCCACTTTGTTGAGGGCTTCCAGCAGCTCTGCATAATGTTCCCACGCCTTCTGCTGACTCTCCAGGATGAGTTGGAAAGCCTAACCCAGAGGTTCATCATCTGACTTGGACCTCACAGATACCTCTTTCCCAGCAGTCCTCTGAGTGTCGGGGAGCTCAGCTGAACCTGCCTCCTCCTGTTGCGCAAGTGCGGTGACCACCAGATTGTGAACCCAAGCCTGCTCTAGATCTATGTCTCTGTGCTGGTGGAGGGTGTGGGTATGCACTGTGATGGGTCTTTGAGACTGCTTATTTCCAGCTCTTCAGTGGAGGAGGTGTCCTCTTGGCTGAAGGTGAGGACGTGGATGGAGCTGAAGGATTGGCTGGTTGAGGGTGTCAGTCGCTTGGCAGATTGAGGGTGTCAGTCGCTTGGCAGAGCTCCCTGTGAACTGAATTAGAGATAATTAATGAATGGCAGCAGAGTCAAAAGCCGAAGTGAGAGCACTCACAATTACGTTGAGAGAGGGGTGATGTGGTACAGGACCCTCAGGTGGGTGTTCGACGGCAACCTCACTGTCACCGCAGGCACATCCTCACCAGTCAGCACAATAGCACACTCCTCAAAGTGAGTGAGGTGTCTGATGATCCCAGCTGATGTGAGCCAGCTTCTCCTGCATGGAAACAGATGGAGAGAGTGTGAGCAGGACGCATGGTACCGCATGGAATGTTAGTGTGGTGAGCAAAGCCATGGACAGGATGAGGACACGAGCTCAAGATGGTATGTGCCTGATGGAGGTGTGAGGGTGTATGTGAGAGTTAGTGGTGTTGTCCGTTATGGTGTGAGATCCCTGTGGATGTGTGATGGGTTTGTGAGTGTGTGAGTTGAGAACGATGAGAACAGTGATTTACCCTGGCGGAATGGATGAGACCATTAATCCTGTAGTGGCACTGGGAGGCTATCCTCTTTTGCAGGGCATTGGCGCTGACCACTGCTGTCACTGCCGCCTATGCTGGATTGGTGAAGCCGCTGCCCCTCCTGCAGCCAGAGCAGGGGTAGAGTATGTCACGACGAGCCTCCACGGTGTCCAAAAGGCGCTTGAGGGACATGTGACTAAACCTGGGAACTGCAGTCCTTTTGCCTTTTGGGGCCACCCTGTCTTCCATGTAGCAGTCCTGGGCTGGAAGCACTGAGAGGTGTGCTGGATTTTAAATATGGTGCCTAGCATGATGAAGCGGCGAGGTGATGGCATGACCGGTGAATCAGTGCCCGCCCGCCATGGAAATGGCATCGAAAACAAAACAAAAATTTATTTTCGATTTCCAGCATCCGCAGTTTTTTGCTTTTATCTATGGAAACGGCATGTTTCCCGGGAATGCATAATTAATGTGGCGGATTTGGGTTGATACAGCGGCTGGTGGATAAAACGTCATTTTACCCATCTGCTTCTGCACTTAGTGCAAATCTGGGACGATTCCACCCTTTGAGTTAAGAAATTTCTCGTCATCTGTGTTTCTCATGTGTCGATGCAGACTCGATGAGCCAAAGGGCCTCTTCTGCACTGTGTGATTCTGTGATCTCAGTTCTAAATGATTGACCCCTTATCCTGAGATTGTGCCCCAATGTTTTAGATTCCACCAGTGGAGTCTCAATATTTACCCTGTTAAATGCTTTCATAATCTTGAATGCTTCAATGAGATCACCTCTCATTCTTCTAATCTTGAGAGGATATAGACCCAGTTTAACCTCTCATCATAGGACAACCCTCTTATTCTGGGGGCCAGCCTAGTGAACCTTTGCTGTACTTTCTCCAATGCACGCATATCATTTCTTAAGTATAGAAACCAAAATTACACAAAGTGCTCCAGGTGTGGTCTCACCAAAACTCTGCACAATTTTAGCAAGACTTCTTTATTTTAGTACTCCAATCCCCTTGCAACAAAGGCCAACGTGCCATTTGCTTTCCTAATTGCTTGCTGCAGCTGCACGTGTCCCTTGTACGAGTACAGTCAAGCCTCCCTGAACATCAACATCTAAAAGTTTTTCTATTCCTATGACCAAAGTGAATAACCTCCCACTTCCCCAAATTATACCCCATCTGCCACCTTTTTGCCTACTCACTTAACCTGTCATATATCTCTTTGCAATCTCATTGTGTCCTCCTCACAACTTGTATTCCCACCTAGCTTTGTGTCATCAGCAAACCTAGATACATTACTCTGCCTCTTCATCTAAGTTATTAACATACATTGTAAATAGCTGAGGCCCCAGTACTGATCCTTGTGGCACTTCACTAGTCACAGCTTGCCAACTTGAAAATGGTCCATTATTCCCTGCTCTCTGTTTCCAGTCCATTAATCAATCCTCATTCTGTCTGTCCCTCTTTCTATTCAAGGCCCCACAGGGATCAGTCCATGTAAAAGTTGCTCCAGACCTCCTGATGGAACTCCATTTGGAGAATGGAGAATAGTTTAAACTTACCAGCTTCAGCACTTTTCCTTTCTTCACTGAGAGATCCAAGCATGCCATGGATGGATTTCAGGGTGCCAGGCATAGCCGCTTGTGGCAGGTACGGACGATCTGCAGTTAGCAGCAACCCGCAGGAAGATGAACCTTTCTGATGATGATTAAATATTATACATCATGTTTGATTTGAAGAGATTACACAGAAATCCACCTGCAGTCTCAGGGCCACAGACATAGCTTGTCCAACAATTTCACATACAAGAATTATTGACAAAGAGATCTCATCAGTTTTACTGAGAGAAAAGGTGTTGGGCCAGATTTTCACAACGTGGAGATGAAAAAAAATCTATTAATCTAATTGAGCTCGCACTCAAACACGCTTGTTTCTAAAAAAAACACATTTATGAAACCCATTCAAAGATTTTAAATCCCCTCAAATGTTCAATGTGTTATAAAAAAAGTTCTATTCAGTAACCACATCACAGACAGCCAATCCTTTGATAGCCTCTTAAACTGTTATAGGAGCAGTAGGCCATTCAGCCCATCGAGCCTGCGCCACTATTCAATACTTTCATGGCTGATCATCCACTACAGCGCCTTTTTCCCACACTCAAAATGTGAACACAGTCCCCCTGCATACTAAGATATGTGCTTTTGTAGATTTTGAAACTCAGCCAAGCATTTATAATGATCTCAACTGCAATAACAGCCCTTGGGAAATATTAACAAATGACTTGTTTGAAACTACAGGAGCAGATGGTAATGGTGTTTTGTAACCTACCCCAGATGATCTGTCAATCAAAGCAGTCCAGCAAAGGGTGTTATTTTTTAAACTCTGACAGCTTCAACCTGCCTTTTTCATGTTTAAAGGGCAGATGATTTAAAAAAAACTTTAGATCATTGCTCACCTTAAAAAGTATTTATGTATGCTGCATAAATTTGTCACTCCCACACTGCAGGTTAAGGCCTTTGGAAAAGCAAAAATTGGTTCTATTTGAATTCAGCACTTATTTCAAATCACCCTCCTGAGTTTGGGTTTCCAGTATAGTTAATTCATGCCCATGCCCCTTTCCCCTGTCATCAAAAATGGGATCTGTCAAAATGGGGGTGGGACTTCTGCATACGGATCCCCCTGCCAATTTTAATGGTCATAGAGTCTTCTTGACTCTGCTGGTTGTGTTCAATTGTTTGATTGTGTGTGCCTGTTGACTGTTTTTTGGGGTGTGTGCTGTTAGTCAAGCCTATGGGCATGGTTACAGAAAAAGAGAAACCGAAAAGAAGCTTATGACTGCAGACATTTTTTTTTAAAGCCTTTGTGTTAAAGTTCTGCTCACATGGATAAAAACAGAAAGTGTTGGAAATACTCAGCAGGTTTGGCAGCATCTGTGGAGAGAGAAGCAGAGTTAATATTTTTGGGTAGACCATGACTCTTTTTCTGAACTGGATTCCTCAGTTCAAAAGAAGACTGCTGCCACCGTGCCTCCTTCCAAGATGCTTGGCATTTCACTTCGATAGATGTTGCAATGCTTTCACCTACTTAACCTCTATAGGGAGCGGACAGGACCCCTGATATTAATTATCTTCAGATATTCACTGGACTCTGGATGGCAAAGCTGGCGTGAAAAGATGACCAAAACTGAGAGAATTAGAAAAGAAAAAAATCTGAGAACCATTTTCAGACTGTAGGGTTGAGGATTAAGAGCTTTAATGATTCTTTTGTCGTCTCTCCAGGCCGAGAATCATGTGAAAGTATTGTTGATGAATGCAGACCCAGTTATCTCTCTTTAAACATTGTGTTTTAATTGTCCATCTATGCAGCCTGTTCCAGAGCTAATACCAGAATCTAACAGGGAGTGGAAATAATTTTGAATTCCTTGACATCTAATTCAGCAATTGACATTCAATTTATAGGGAGTTAGCTTGCTTCATAAAGTATCCTGAGGAACACATAAGTAGGCTTGGGCAACAAATATTGAAGAATTAAAACTCATGAAAATAAATGATTTCCATAACATATGTTTAAATGACTACTGTTAGTGTCTGTATTCATCCTAGGGAGAAAAAATCCCCCATGGGTTTCCCTCTACCACAGATAAAATAGCAGTCGGGGTAGGATGAGCACTTAGGTGTTTTTTAATTGGCAACTTAATGGCCTCAATAGGGCAAGGGCGGGTAGGCCACCAAATGGCTTCACCACCTCCTGTAGAATGGGAGGCAGTTTGGGGCAGGCGGGTAGGTGGTGGGCAGGACACATGCTGCATTTTACAAGCTCCCCCTACCTCCAAACCCGTTGGCGGGGGATCGTAAAATTTTCTGCTATATATGGCTATTTACACTAGGTATAAATATGTAACATGGACTTGTCACTTAGGATTACAAGGTAGTTTTGAATGTGAGGGCACTTCAGGTCACTTGATCCTCCTTCTCCCAGAATTCTATCCCTACTGTTATAGCATTGTTGTGAATGAATGCAGCCCATTTCTTCTTAATTGGTAATTTCCTCTTGAAACTCTTAACTGTTTGGTCATAATGGGGGCCTTGAGTTAGAATTAGTCAGGTGCTTTGAAATGGACAAAACCATAATGACAGGATGAAAATAAGGATAAATAGAAGTGGACAAAAAACACAGCTTACTGAGAGACCATAAGACCTTAAGACATCGGAGCAGAAATTAGGCCATTTGGCCCATCGAGTCTGCTCCGCCATTCAATCATGGCTGATATGTTTCTCAACCCCATTCTCCCGCCTTCTCCCCGTAACCTTTGATCCCCTTACCAATCAAGAACCTACCTATCTTGGTCTTAAATACACTCAATGACCTGGCCTCCACAGCCTTCTGTGGCAATGAATTCCATAGACTCTCTGGCTAAAGAAGTTTCTCCTCATCTCTGTTCTAAAAGGTCTTCCCTTTACTCTGAGGCTGTGCTCTCGGGTCCCAATCTCTCCTACTAACGGAAACATCTTCCCCACGTCCACTCTATCCAGGCCTTTCAGTATTTTGTAAGTTTCAATCAGATCCCCCCTCATCTTTCTAAACTTCATCGAGTATGGACCCAGAGTCCTCAAACGTTCCTCATATGTTAAGCCTTTCATTCCTGGGATCGTTCTCGTGAGCCTCCTCTGGACGCTCTCCAGGGCCAGCACATCCTTCCTGAGATACAGGGTCCAAAATTGCCCACAATATTCTAAATGTGGTCTGACCAGAGCCTTATAAAGCCTCAGCAGCACATCCCTGCTTTTATATTCTAGTCCTCTCGAAATAAATGCCAACATTGCATTTGCCTTCCTAACTACCGACTCAACCTGCAAGTTAACCTTAAGAGAATCCTGGACTAGGACTCCCAAGTCCCTTTGCACTCCAGATTTCTGAATTCTCTCCCCATTTAGAAAATAGTCTATGCCTCTATTCTTCCTACCAAAGTGCATGACCTCACACTTCCCCACGTTGTATTCCATCTGCCACTTCTTTGCCCATTCTCCTAACCTTTCCAAAACCTTCTGCAGCTTCCCCGCCTCCTCAATACTACCTGTCCCTCCACCTATCTTTGTATCATCTGCAAACTTAGCTAGAATGCTCTCAGTTCCTTCAACTAGATCATTAATGTATAAAGTGAAAAGTTATGGTCCCAACACTGACCCCTGCAGAACTCCACTAGTCACCGGCTGCCATCCTGAGAAGGACCCCCTTATCCCCACTCTCTGCCTCCTGCCAGACAGCCAATCTTCTATCCATGCTAGTACCTTGCCTCTAACACCATGGGCTCTTATCTTACTGAGCAGCCTCCTGTGCAGCACCTTGTCAAAGGCCTTCTGGAAGTCCAAGTAGATAACATCCATTGGCTCTCCTTTGTCTAACCTACTCGTTACCTCCTCAAAGAATTCTAACAGATTTGTCAGGCATGACCTCCCCTTGATGAAACCATGCTGGCTTTGCCCCATTTTACCATGCACTTCCAAGTATTCTGAAATCTCATCCTTAATAATGGACTCTAAAATCTTACCAATGACCGAGGTCAGGCTAATCGGCCTGTAATTTCCCATCTTTTGCCTTTGCCTCACTCCCTTCTTAAACAGGGGGGTTACATTAGCGATTTTCCAGTCCTCTGGGACCCTCCCTGACTCGAGTGATTCCTGAAAGATCACCACTAACGCCTCCACTATCTCTTTTGCTATCTCCTTCAGAACTCTGGGGTGTAATCCATCTGGTCCAGGTGATTTATCCACCTTCAGACCTTTCAGTTTTCCTAGCACCTTCTCCTTGGTAATGGCCGCTATACTCACCTCTGCCCCCCCCCCGACTCTCTTGAACTTTGGGGATGTTACTCGTGTCTTCCACCGTGAAGACTGACGCAAAGTACCTATTCAGTTCCTCTGCCATTTCTTTGTTCCCCACTACTACTTCTCCAGCGTCATTTTCCAGCGGCCCAATGTCCACTTTTGCCTCTCTCTTACCCTTTATATATCTAAAAAAACTCTTGCAATCTTCTTTTATATTACTGGCTAGTTTACCCTCATATTTAATCTTCTCCCTCCTTATTTCTTTTTTAGTTGTCCTCTGTCTTTGTTGGCTTCCCAATCCCCTGGTTTCCCACTGCTCTTCGCCGCATTGTATGCTTTCTCTTTACCTTTTATGCTGTCCCTGACTTCCCTTGTCAGCCATGGTTGCCTCGTCCTCCCTTTAGTATGCTTCTTCTTCCTAGGGATGAATTTTTGCTGTGTCTCCCAAGTTACGCCCAGAAACTCCTGCCATTGCTGTTCCGCTGTCTTTCCTGCTAGGCTCATCTCCCAGTCAATTCTGGCCAGCTCCTCCCTCATGCCTCTGTAGTTGCCTTTATTCAACTGTAATACCGTTGCATCTGATTCCAGCTTTTTCCTCTCAAATTGCAGGGTAAATTCTATCATATTATGGTCACTTTCTCCTAAGGGTTCCTTCACCTTAAGCTCCCTTATCAAATCTGCCTCATTACACATCACTAAATCTAGAATTGCCTGTTCCCTAGTGGGCTCCACCACAAGCTGCTCCAAAAAGCCATCTCATAGACATTCCACAAATGGAAAACTGATGAAATAAAATAATAAGGTTGTGTTGCATGATATGAGAGGTCATTGCTGCATATTAGAATAGGATAACAGCTGAATGCTGAGGCCGCCTGTGCCAATTCACCTTAGCTATTGATGATCTTTAGCTGTTGATGACTCTGGGTCAATGATCTGTAATAGCCAGTTAGGCAAAGAATAGGTTGATTGTTGGTGAGCTTATATATTTTTAGCTAGTGTTCTTAGGAGTATAGGAATAGGGCAGGAGTGTGCCATTCCACCCGGCCTGCGCTGCCGTTCAACTAGGTCATGGCTGATCTTCTATCTCAGCACCATTTTCTCATACTATCTCCATATCCCTTGTTTTTTTTAATAACTAGAAATCTATCAAACTTTGTCTTGAATATACTCAAGCCTCTGCAGCCCTCTGGGGTAGAGATTTCCAAATACTCACCACCCTCTGAGTGAAGAAATTCCTCCTCTTCTCAGTTCTAAATGATCTACCTCCTATTCTGAGACTGTGTCTCTTGATTCTAGACCTGCCAGCCAGGGGAAACATCCTTCCTGCATCTCACTTGTCGAGCCATCTAAGAATTTTGTATGCTTCAATGAAATCACCTCTCATTCTTCTAAAGTCTAGAGAATATAGGCCCAGTCTCCTCAATCTCTCCTCATAAGACAATCCTGCCATCCTAGGGATTAGTCTGGTGAACTTAGTTGCACTCTCTCTATGGCAAGTATATTCTTCCTTGGGTAAGGAGACCAAAACTATAAATAATGCTCCAGGTACGGTCCCACCAAGGCTGTGTACAATTGCAGCAAGACTTCTTTACTCCTGAAATCTTCAAATCCTCTCGCAATAAAGGCCAACATACCGTTGCCCTCCTAATTGCTTGCTGCACTTGCATGTTGGCTTCCAGTGATCAATGACCAAGGACACCCAGGTCCCTTTGGACATCAACACTTCCCAATCTCTCTCCATTGAAGAAATACTCGGCATTTTTGTTTTTCCTACTAAAATGGATAACATCTCGCTTTTCCACATTATGTTCTATCTGCCATGTTCTTTCCCACCCACTGAATCCCTTTGAAGCCTCTTTTCAACCTCCTCACAACTCACATTCCCACCTAGTTTTGTGTCATCCGCAAACTTGGAAATATTACATTTGGTTCCCACATCCAAATCATTCATGTAGATTGTGAATAACTGGGACCCAACCGCTAATCTTTGTGGCACCCCACTTGTCACAACCTGCCAATCTGAGAATGACCCATTTATTCATACTCTCTGTTTTATGTCTGTTAACTCATCCTCAATCCTTGCCAGTATATTACCTGCAATCCCATGTGCTCTATTTTTTCTTACTAATCTCCTATGTGGACCTTATCGAAAGCCTTCTGCAAATCCAAAAACACTACATTCACTGGTTCCCCCTTATCTATTCTGCTAGTCACATGCACAAAAAACTCCAACAGGTTTTTCAAAAATGATTTCTCTTTCATAAATCCATGTTGATTATTTTCTAAGTGTCCAATTATCACATTCTTTATAACAGATTCTAGCATTATCCTGACTACCAACGTCAGGCTAACAAGTCTGTAGTTCCCCATTTTCTCTCTCTCTCCTTTCTTAAATAGTGGGGTTACATTTGTTCCCTTTCAATCTGCAGGAACGATTCCAGAATTTATAGTGTTTTGGAAGATGACTGCCAATGCATCCCTATCTCTACCTCTTTCGATGTTCTGGGATGAAGATAATCAGGTCAAGGGGATTTATCATCTTTCAGTTCCATTAATATCTACTTTACTACTTTTTACCAATGCTAATTTCTTTCAGGTCCTCATTCCTGCTAGTCTGGTTCTCTAGTATTCCTGGAAGGTGTTTTTCTGTATCTTCCTCCATGAAGACAGACGCAAAGCATTTGTTTGGTTTCTCATTCCTTAGTTTGCTTATTCCCATTCTAAATTTCCCTGTCTCTGCCTGTAATGGGCCCACATGTGTCTTTGCTAATCATTTCCTTTTTACATACCCATTGAAGCTTTTGCAGTATGTTTTTATGTTTCTCACTCGTTTACTTTCAAAATATAATTTCTCTTTCTTTATCAGTTTCTTGGTCCTCCTTTGCTGAATTCTAAAATGCTCCCAATCCTCATGTTTACTACTTTTTCTGGCAACTTTATAAGCCTCTTCCATTGTTCTAAACAATCTTTAACTTCCCTTGTTAGTTATGGTAGGATCACCTGTTCTGCTGGGTTTTTGTGCCTCAAAGGTTTAAACCATGGATTAATTATTTAAATGTTAGCCATTGCCTCTCTCTAATCAAATCTTTTGATGCAGTTTCCCAATCCACCACAGACAATTTACCCCTGATATCTTTGTAGTTGCCATTGTTCAGATTTAAGACCCTAGTTTCAGATTGAATTACATCACTTTCAAACATAATGTATAACTCTACCATGTTATGGTTACTCTTCCCTAAATGTCCTTTACAATGATATTATTAATTAGTCCTTTCTCATTGCAAAATGCTAAATCTGAAATAGGCCATTCTCTAGTTGGTTCCTCAACATACTGTTCTAGAAAACCATCGTATATACATTCCAGCTATTTGGCCTCCACAGCATTAGTACTAATTAGGTTTATCCAGTATATATTAGATTGAAGTCCTCCATGATTACTGTATTACCCTTGTTATGTGCAACTCTGATTTCCTGATTTATACCATGCCCCTACTGTTTAGTACATTTTTTATTTATTCATTTATGGGATGTGGGTATTGCTGGTCAGGGCAGTATTTATTGCCCATCCCTAATTGCCCTTGAGAAGGTGGTGCTGAGTTCCCCTCTTGAAACACTGCAGTCCATGTGGTGTAGGTACACCCACAGTGCTGTTAGGGAGAGAGTTCCAGGATTTTGACACAACTACAATGAAGAAAGGGCGATATATTTCCAAGTCAGGATGGTGAGTGGCTTGTAGGAGAACTTCCAGGTGGTGGCATTCCCATGCGTCCGCTGCCCTTGTCCTTCTAGATGGTAGCGGTTGTGAGTTTGGAAGGTGCTGTGTAAGGAGCCTTGGTGAGTTTCTGCAGTGCACCTTGTAGAAGGTAGCTGCCACTGTGCATCAGTGGTGGAGGGAGTGAATGTTTGTGGATGGGGTGCCGATCAAGTGTATAGTGTATTACTTCGTCCTGGATGGTGTCAAGCTTCTAGAGGAGGCTGAGATGGATCATCCACTTCGCACCTCTGGCTGAAGATTGTTGCGAATGCTTTAGCCTTATCTTTTGCACTGATGTGTTGGGCTCCGCCATCATTAAGGATATTTGTGAAGCCTCCTACTTCAGTGAGTTGTTTAATTGTCCACCATCATTCACAACTCGATGTGGCAGGACTGCACAGCTTAGACCTGATCCATTGGTTGTGGAATTGCTTAGCTCTGTTTATCACTTGCTGCTTGTGCTGTTTGGCACGCAAGTAGTTCTGTGTTGTAGCTTCACCAGCTTGACACCTCATTTTTAGGTATGCCTGGTGCTGCTCCTGGCAAGCCCTCCTGCTCTCTTCATTTGTGGCCCATAAAAAAAAAACCCAACCAATGTTTGCAGTGCCTTGATGTTTCTTAGCTCCACCTAAAATGATCCTAAATTTTGATCTTCTGATCTAAGATACTTTATCACTAACATACTGATTTCATCTTTTAACAGTGCTACCCTACCTCCTTTCCTTTTTGCCTATCCTTCCTAAATGTTGAATATCCTTGAACATTGAGTTCCTAGCCTTGGTCACCCTGCAGTAATGGCAATGTTGCATTTTTATAATGATATAAGCACCAATCACTCATAAGGGTTCTTGTAAACACATTGTAGGTTCATGATTTGAGACTAGGCACATAAGAATAGCATTACAAAGGTAGAAAGCTTGAAGACATTAGCAGCAGAGCTGTGTATGCTGTGTTCTGCTCACAGGCCAAAGGGAAACTGAGACTAGATCACATGACACACTTGCCCTTTAGTGTTTGCATGCTGTTATCCCTTAAAGGCATATTATAACATTCTCCTTTCTTTTTAAAGATGCTTTCCCTTCCAAGAACTACTTACAACACATGTTCATTGCAGTTATCATTACTTAAGCATATAGAACTGAGACTCTAAAATGTAGAGATAATCTGCTGTTTTGCTCAGATTTTGTACTAGTAACCTTTCTTTAAATGCTCACAGTTATCTGTGGATCTTGATCTTGGATGTTGTTCCAGGTTGCATTTTGGATCTTGTCCTAGATGTAATAGGTGGTTGAGGAGCTGGAATGGATCTGACTTGTCCTCAGGTGTGCCTCACCATTACATCTTTGGATGTAATGATGTCATAGGACCTTGGTTCCGAACAAATCCTTGTCACCTCAGCTGGTTATCACATACCTTCTGTGGGATCCTGGATGCAAACCTGTTGATCCAACAGTAAACTTGGCAATTCTGCACATGCATTTTTATTGTGCACATTGGTCATCATCTCTTGCAGTTTTAAAAGTTGATCTCTAGTTTCTGAGAGATTAGAATGGCTAAGTGCAAGTCGATTGATCCCCACTGGTCTGCCAAACATGAGCTCTGCCGCTGATGGAATAGTTGCACTTGAAGGAGTTGTTCTCAGATGTAACATTACAATGCGTAGATCTTGCTTGGTCTGTCTACATTTGAGAATTAGGGAATTCACCACACAAATTATTCGCTCAGCTAGGTCATCAGATCTAAGGTGATAAGGAGAAGAATTATTGTGATCAATATTCCACTCCTTACACATATCCGGAATGGCTTACCAATAAGTTCCGGACCATTATCCGTAATTATCTCTCTATGCACACCAAATAAACTGGAAACAGCACGTTGGTCAGGGTTTTGCTTTCGTCAAGTGGGCGCAGCGGGAGGGCCCAGGAGAAGCTGGGAAATGGCCCGCCACCTGCAATTGGCCCCCGACCGTGATTTCACGCTGAGGAGCTCAGCATTTCTGGGGTGGGGGCAGGAGGGGCGTGAGCGCTAAAGTCTGTGCACGCATGGGGGAGCGCACGCTGAAAGCTCCCTGAAGGCACAGAGCTGCCCCAGGGAGCAGAAGAATTGTCCATTCAAAAATAAAGATTTTTAAAAATGGGAGAAACATGTCCCCACATGTGACTCAGTCACATGAACAGGAATATATTAAAAATGATGTTCAAAAACTTTTATTGTTTTTTAAGTACTGTTGGATACCTCATCCCGCCCGTGGATCAGGCTTCCTAAAAAATCCAAAGGCTGCTTTGCTGATTCGCTCGCCCGCCAACTGTAAGGTTGGATGGGCAGTGAAAAATACTGCTTAATTAATTGATTAGTGGGCATAACAGCCCCCTTAATTGTTGGCGGGCATGCTGCTGACCCTCGCATGCCCCCGCTGGGTGATGTATTGCGCGATGACGTTGGGACACTCGTCCGACGTCATCACGCACTATTTTACGCCCGATCTGGTTAGGCGCATGCCCACCTGTGGGACATAAAATCCTGCCCTTAAAGTGTGTGCAACAGTTGTGCTTAACCCAATGTGAATGTGTAATATAATACTTGGTAAAATAGTTGACGATGACCATTAAGTCAATGCCGTGGACACGGAAGGGTTTGGACCAAAAATGGGTAGGAATTGACTTGGCATATGCTCTTGACAAGCCTTGCACTTCTTGATGATGACTTTAATGTTATTGTTCATAGCCAACCAAAAGAGCATCTCTCTTATGAGTCTTATTGTTC
Source organism: Cetorhinus maximus (assembly GCF_964194155.1). Classification (NCBI taxonomy): domain Eukaryota; kingdom Metazoa; phylum Chordata; class Chondrichthyes; order Lamniformes; family Cetorhinidae; genus Cetorhinus; species Cetorhinus maximus. Next base: position 150,541,618 of record NC_135880.1, on the reverse strand, counting down.
GATTTACGCCCATGTGTGAATGATGTAGCTGTTGAATAATATCAGATTGCCAAGATTCTGGTCTGATGACCTGCCTGCCTTTAAAAATGATTTCCCGGGAGATGCCTAGCTTGTCCTGGTAAGGCCAAAAATGGTCTCAGGTGTTTGTGGACTTGCTGAATTGAATCAGGCCATCCTTCAATTATGGTTTTCCACAGTTTCTGCAGTGTGCACTCTTTCGCCATTTCTTCTTGCAGTTTCTGGCATTTATATTGTGCAAAATCTACCAGATCATTTGACGGACTTGCATTCTCCAGCAAGCATCTCCTTTCAGCTTCCTTAAAACTGCCAATTTTGTCAAAACATTCCAGATGTTTTGATGTTAGATTATGAACTGAGGTAATTGGAGTTTTTTCTGAGGTTGATTTACCGTTTGAGGTCTGACTGATTCCATGGATGGCCACTAGTGCGAGTTCACGGCATGCTGGTAGACCTGCAATCACTGGGCCTTTAGTCTCCATAATGTGGAACATCTGTGATCCCAGGAGTATACTTTTTTTTTGTATTTTTGATTGTACTTGCACTCCAATACTATGGATCCTGCACATGGTATTGGTGAATGATTGTATGCTGAAAATTGCACAGTAGTAGGCTTCGCCATGGACTTCCGTGTTTATGGATACACGTCTTTTAGAATCCACAAAGGTAGGATGTTGTTACTTGCATCTCTGTTAATCATGGCCAATAACGAATAGTAGTCACCTTTCTTAGAGCAGATAATTTGAATCTTGTCAAACATTTCGGTTGGTGTGACGGTATCTGTTTTCCATGAGATTGACGGTGTGAAACCTGTGTTCACCACTCTTTGTCTCATTGTGCACATCACTGTAAGTTTCTGGTTTGTCAGTCACCCCATGTATAAGTTTCTGACGGGATACCGGATTGTCATTCTTACTGCTTGAAGGCACTCGTTGTGTACGGTCTGTTTGTATCAGTGCACAGTTTTTTGTAGCTGCAGCAGTCTTTCCTCTAGTGCACTGTCACTGCCAATGGCCCTTTCTGCCACAAGCCTTGCAGAATTGCTGGAAATCTGGGCATTTCCATGTTGCATGCAGAAGACCACACCTTCCACATGTCTTGCTAGGTTTAGGTGTTCTAGGAAGTGTGTCAACCTTTGGGGTGGTACATAAGACATCTAAGTTTCATCGCCTTGTGAGGATTGTTTCATACTTATGTCCATCTTTGAGTAGCTCTTTGATACCAGACGTTGAGTAGCTCTTTGAAGCAGATCTTTCTGGAACGTTTCCATGGGAGTGGATATGATCACCAACTCAACAATTCTGTCTGCTAGCTTTGTGTTTGAAAGATCACAGTACATAACGTTTTCTCTGCATCTGCTGATGAAGTGGTTTATGGATTCTGTAGGCTGTTGTCGGAATGACATTAACTCTAGTCAATGAATATGGAAGTTTAACCTGCTAGTGAACCAGTCTTCCAATATAGTCCATGTCTTTTGGGGATCCTTTAGCTCTTCTGCTGTTAATCCTGACATGTTCAGCCTGTGCAGATCTTTATTCCCAATTGCTAGGGGAATTTCTATGGCTTGCTTGTCTGATTCAGACACACCTGAATCAAGAAACCATAGCTGCGTAAGCTGTTTAAACACTTTGGATTTGGATAGTAGGTCAGCTGCATCCCAATTCAAACTGGGGAATTTTGTGGACATTCTGACAATATCTCTTTGACCTTCCTTCTCTTATAGTACCTGTGAAGAGTGTCAATGTAGCCACTTTCGCGCACTATTCCGAAGCTCTGCCTGTTATAATGGCAACTTTCTCCGACCTGGTTTTTATGCCGGATTTTTTTTTTTGGTGCTTTTTTTTTTGACTCTCCCTCACTCACTACCAGTCTGGCCTACACACTGGGCACTCTCCTTTCCCGACTGAGCTAACCCGCTGCTGGTCCTTGCGACACGCTGTCCCACTCACTGACTGACAGGCAATGTGCTGTAATCTCACCATGAGGGACCCATCTGCTTACCAGCTCTTTACTTGAGCACTATTCTGGCCTGTGTCTTCCAAGTTTTTCTGTGCAATCACCATGCTGCAATTTCAACACTGTCCAATTCTGAAAACTCAGATTGCGATCTGACCAAAACATCAAGGGTCATCTCATGTCACGGAGCACAATCTAAGGCTATTCACCATGTTGTACCTGTACTTAATCTTACTGTCATAATGTTTGACCACAGCTGTGCACCATGTCTTGTATTTAGAGTGATATAAGCACCAATCGCTCATAAGGGATAGAGTAAACATGTTGTGGATTCATTTATTGAGACTAGGCACATAAGAACAGTTTTACTAAGTAGAAAGCTTGAAGACATCAGCATTAGAGCTGTGTGTGCTGTGTTCTGCTCACAGACCAAAGTGAAACTGAGATTAGTTCGCATTTCCCTATTATTGTCAGCACGTTGCTATCCCTTAAAGGCACATTACAACATCTTACCTCCATTTCCTTTTTGCCTATCCTTCCTAAATGTCAAATAACCTTGAAAATTATTTTCCAAGTCTTGGGTTCCTGTAGCCACGTCTCAGTAGTGGCAATTAGATCATACCTGTTTACTTCTATTTCTGTCATGAATTCATCTACCTTACTGTGAAAATGCCTTTAATTCTGTCTTTTTATTATTTTGCAACTCTAGCCTTATCTGCTGGTGCACTTTTAAATTGTCCACTTTGTCCCTTTCTGCTGCACTCAGATTATCAGTTCCCTCATTGCTTTCTTGTCTTGTCCTCTCTCTTGAATTAATTACATCTTCCCTCACCTGATCCCTCGCCCCCATTATTTAGTTTAAAGCCCTGTCCACCTCAGTAGTTATACAACTTGCCAGAACACTGATCCCAGCACAGTTTAGATGAAAGCAGTCCCAAAGGTACAGCTCTCACTTTCTCCAAACTTCATGCCAATGCCTCATGAATTGAAATGCATTTCTCCTACATCAATCTTTGAGCCACACATTTAACTCTCTAACCTTATTTACCCTTTTCCAGTTTTCAATTATTGTGAGAGGAATTGAACATAAAAATAAGGATGTTATGCTTCAGTTATACACGGCATTGGTGAGACCGCATCTTGAATACTGTGTGCAGTTTGATCTCTTTATTTAAGGAAGGATGTAAATTCATTGGAAGTGGTTCACAGGAGGTTTCCTAGATTGACACCTGGAATGAGCGGGTTGTCTTACGGAGATAGGTTGGACATACTGGGCTTTTTTCCACTGGAGTTTAGAAGGGTGAGGGGTGACTTGATTAAGTACATAAGATCCTGAATGGTCTTGACAAGATGGATGTGAAAAAGATGTTTCCTCCTGTGGGTGAGTCCAGAACTAGGGTGTACTGTTTTAAAATTAGGGCTCGCCATTATAGGACAGAGATGAGATTTTTTTTCTCTCAGAGGGTTATGTGACTTTGGAGCTCTATGCCTCAGAAGGCAGTGGAAGTGGGGTGACTGTTTGTACTTGTTTGTGGCTTAGGTAATAATCCGGAGATTGTTACCTTTCAGGTTGCTGCCTTTTAATTTAGCCCCTGGCTGCTCATTCTTTCTGAGCAGAATCCCCTTCCTGGTCCTATCTATGTTGTTGGTACTTACATGGACCACAACAACTAGATCCTTCCCCTCCCAATGAAAGTTCCTCTCCAGCCCAGAGCAGATGACCCAAACCCTAGCAATGGGCAGGCAACACAGCCTTTTGGATTCACACTCTTGGCTGCAAATAACTATCTATCCTCCTGACTATATTGTCCTCTACTATCACTATATTTCTATTAACTCCCCCCACTCGAATGGCTTCCTGTACCACGGTACAATGGTCAGTTCGCTGATCCACCCTGCAGCCCCCATTTTCATGTATACAAGCTGCAAAAACTTCAAACCTGTTGGACAATTGCAAGGGCTGATTCTCCTCCGCTCTACTTTCTCAATCCCGATACCTGTCTCACTTGTGTTAACACCCTCTTATCCCTAACCATGGACCAAATCAGATGACCTTCTCCTAAGGAGTGTGACTGCCTCCTGGAACAAAGTGCAGGTAACTTTCCCCCTCCTTGATATGTCACAGTGTCTGCAGCTTGGCCTCCACCTTAATGACTATGAGCCGAGCCTCCTCCAGTTCCAAATGTTTGCTGGCGATGTGTTTGTCTTGGTTCACACAGGTGTCAATGAGCTCTCACATTCTGCAGCTGCCACACATTACCTGCTCTGCCATTTTACAATATGGGGAGGCGGTGGCATAGTGGTATTATCACTGGCCTGGTAATCCAGAGACCCAGCATAATTCCACCACAGTAGATGGTGAATTCAATAAATATCTAGAGATAAAAGTCTAATGATGACCATGAAACCATTGTCGATTATCATTTAAAAAAACCCCATCTGGTTCACTAATGTCCTTTAGGGAAGGAAATCTACTGTCCTTACCTGGTCTGGCCTACATGTGACTCCAGACCCACATCAATGTGGTTGACTCTTAAAAAAAAATGCCCCCTGAGCAAGGGCAATAGATCCTGTCCTAGCCAGCAATGCCCACATCCCATGAATGAATATAAAAACATTTATCTGACTGGTTAAATTTTAAATAAAACCTCTAGTTATCTTTAATAACTCTAGTCCTGCCTGTGCTTATATTCTTATTATAGATGAGAAAGTTAAATGAGAAATGTTCTTACCAACTAATCAACTACCTGTGACGTCACACTTCATTTTTCTTAGAATGGGCTGGATTGAATTGGATTGGATAACTCTTTTAGATTCTGCTATCCGGGCCCTCCTCTCTCCCACTCTTTTAGATTCTACTATCCGGGCCCTCCTCTCTCCCACTCTTTTAGATTCTACTATCCGGGCCCTCCTCTCTCCCATTCTTTTAGATTCTGCTATCCGGGCCCTCCTCTCTCCCACTCTTTTAGATTCTACTATCCGGGCCCTCCTCTCTCCCGTTCTTTTAGATTCTACTATCCGGGCCCTCCTCTCTCCCACTCTTTTAGATTCTGCTATCCGGGCCCTCCTCTCTCCCACTCTTTTAGATTCTGCTATCCGGGCCCTCCTCTCTCCCACTCTTTTAGATTCTACTATCCGGGCCCTCCTCTCTCCCGCTCGTTTAGATTCCGCTGTCAGACTCCGGGTCCTCCTCTCTCCCGCTCTTTTATATTCCGCTCTCAGTCTCCGGATCCTCCTCTCTCTCGCTCTTTTATATTCCGCTGTCAGTCTCCGGGTTCTCCTCTCTCCCGCTCTTTTATATTCCGCTCTCAGTCTCTGGATCCTCCTCTCTCCCGCTCTTTTATATTCCACTGTCAGTCTCCGGATCCTCCTCTCTCCCGCTCTTTTATATTCCACTGTCAGTCTCCGGGTCCTCCTCTCTCCCGCTCTTTTATATTCCACTGTCAGTCTCTGGATCCTCCTCTCTCCCGCTCTTTTATATTCCACTGTCAGTCTCCGGATCCTCCTCTCTCCCGCTCTTTTATATTCCACTGTCAGTCTCCGGATCCTCCTCTCTCCCGCTCTTTTATATTCCACTGTCAGTCTCCGGATCCTCCTCTCTCCCGCTCTTTTATATTCCGCTCTCAGTCTCTGGATCCTCCTCTCTCCCGCTCTTTTATATTCCACTGTCAGTCTCTGGATCCTCCTCTCTCCCGCTCTTTTATATTCCACTGTCAGTCTCCGGATCCTCCTCTCTCCCGCTCTTTTATATTCCGCTCTCAGTCTCTGGATCCTCCTCTCTCCCGCTCTTTTATATTCCACTGTCAGTCTCCGGATCCTCCTCTCTCCCGCTCTTTTATATTCCACTGTCAGTCTCCGGGTCCTCCTCTCTCCCGCTCTTTTATATTCCACTGTCAGTCTCCAGGCCCTCCTCTCTCCCGCTCTTTTATATTCCGCTGTCAGTCTCTGGGTCCTCCTCTCTCCCACACTTTTATGTTGTGCACATAAACATTCTTTTATATGGCTGTCGAACATTGGCTGAGCTAAGTCAGCTGAAGCAAGATTTCTGTACGTGGAGAAAATAGGTGCAAATAAGTAATTCATTGTTTAGCCTAATCGATATATTGGGGTGGTATTGTCAATCTTGCTCAAGCCTAAAGCATGATGCTCCTGTCCGTAACTAGTGAACTACAGTCTGCGTCACTAGAAATATTAGGGATGTACTTGATGTAGTTTTTCTCAGGTCCCGACTCTATCTATTATGATGGAGGACCATAAATCACATATAATCAGGGCATTTGTGTCATTGGGTGGAATCGTCCATGCCCCCTGTTGTCGGTCGTGCTTGGCAGCGTGAGCTGACAATATGGCGAGAAGGCCAGAAATTGGTTTCACGACGTCCGAAACCAGTTTGCGACCATCCGCTCAGCCCATCAATTTTAGGCCGTGTTCCCTGCCATTGGAGGTCAGGAACCTCATTGTAATACACCTGCATATCATCATAAGGCTTGCTCGCTGATGTTCCTGAGCTTGCCTTTGCAGCTCCAGCAACTGAGACATGACCGAAGGCTTGTCATCTGATTTGGACTCAGCAGATCTCTGGCCTCCAGCAGTCCTCCGAGTGCCAGAAACCTGGGAAGTCCCTGCCGCCGCCTGCTGTGGATCAGACAGTGTGATTTGTTCACCAGATTGTGATCCCGAGGCTATTGTAAAGCTAGGTCCCACCGAGGCATGTGTCTATGCACTGGTGGAGGGTGTGAGTGAGCGGGTCTTCAGGGAGGCTTTCAGCGGATTCCTCTTCTGAGCTTCCCTCGGGGCTTGGTTGGAGGCCCTGGGTCGTGGACTAGAGTCGCAGTTTCCCAGATGTGCCTGCGAAAGCAAGGAGAAATAATTAGTGCATGGCAGTGACTGTGAAACAGGACACATCACTCACAGCATGGTTGTCTGATAGATGTTGCACTACTGGATCTTCACTTGGTTGAGTATCGCTGACCTCAACGTCAGCACAGGAATGATCCAGATCCTCGTCGGCCAGCTGGATGGTTCTATTTTCAAAGCCCATGAGGACCTTGATTTCAGGCATTCCTCCTCCAGTCTGTGACCTCTCCCCCTTGTTGTGTGCCAGCTGTCCTGCATAAATAGAGAAGGAAAGAGTGTGAGCAGGTTGCCTGTCAGGCCAGAAGATAAACATGTGTGGGTGAGTGGTCCCATGGATGGGATGAGGACACTGATGGTGTGTGTGAGAGAGCAAATGGTGATGTCCCTTGAACTGGCAGTGAATGAGATCCCTGTGGATGTGTGATGGGTTTGTGAGTGTGTGAGTTGAGAGTGATGAGAGGAGTGAATTACCCTGCTAGAACGGAGGAGATCATTCATGCTCTTGCGGTACTGGGTGGCTGTCCTCTTTTGCAGGGCATTGGTGCTGACCACCACCTCCCAAGCCAGATTAATAATGTTGCTAAACAAAAACAGAATTACCTGGAAAAACTCAGCAGGTCTGGCAGCATCGGCGGAGAAGAAAGGAGTCGACGTTTCGAGTCCTCATGACCCTTCAACAGAACTGCTACTCAGGGGTACAGGACATCACGGTGAGCCTCCATTGTGCCAAAAAGATGTTCAAGGGATGCATAATTGAACCTGGGGGCTGCAGTCTTCTTGCAAGTCGGGGCTGTCTTCCATACAACAGTACTGGGCTGGAAGCACTGAGAGGTGTGCGTGTGGCTGCACTTTAAATATGGCTCACAGTGAGCTGATGGCATGGTGGGTGAATGACAGCCCACCCGTAATGGAAATGGTGTGTTTCCCAGGAATGCGTAATGCGGTGGGTTGGGGACGATACAGCGTAAGAAGCCTCCATTGCGGCTGGAAGGTCATTTCCCCCGCCCGCTACCACACTTAGTGCAAATCTGGAACAATTCTGCTGATTACTTTTAAGTCTAAGCTGCTGCCATATGATAATGATCAAAAATCCATCAAATTCACAATCATATTGACCACAATGGTGGGTGGAGGTAGGATAATTATTTTGTTCAGTTTAGGACAGGTTAGCAGTGGAGTGGTGCACAAGTCCCAGCGAATTTGGCACTGTGTAAGTGATGGTATGACTCCCTTACATCAATATTTTATGGAACTTTTAAGTTTTAGTAATTGTGCACACCATTACAGTGAAGGAAGTTTCCAGAGAATGTTTGCCTCATGGCTCTGAATTGTATAACCTTGTCAAAGACAGAAGAAACAATGCATTAGTTGGCATAGTACTGACATTCCCTACCAGGGAATGCTATCGAAAGATCTGAATTTGTGGTCTATTAAAGGAATCAAGCTGCACAAATTGTGATAATGCAAAGCTCATTAACATTCAATGAATTATTCACATGGAGTTTGAGTGGTGAGAAAAACAAATGGAGGGATTCTGATGGAAGATGGCAGCTGACAGCCCAATTATGTACTGTTAGGGGTCAAAAATAAAGTGGCTGTAGATTTTCACTTACTAGCAAGGAAGCTAATACCGCCTTTTACACGTCAGATTCTGCTGAACAATATATTTTTTATTAGAAAGATGATATGTAAATTACTGTTTCTGTACTGTCTGGATAGTCTGACTGTAAAGTTATTTTTAGATCACGGCCAGTCCAAAATCAGTTACTGAACATCTTTATTATCCATGCAGATAGCTCTTCTCTTTAACAATTTCTTTCAGTGTGTTTTTGAAAACACATCAGGGTATTGGAGAAGAGTACGTAACAGCTATGGTAATGATCGAGGTGGTGACGAAGAAGTGACCTGAGCCCACTCTCAATAGCTTGCTGTTAAATGGAAGGAGAGACACTGCAGCAATGGCAGGATCCATTAAACGGCCATTTACAAATTGAAGTATATTAGCTCTTGAGACTGAAAATTTCATTCAATTTCTTGGACTGCCACTGGACCATAACTTCCGAGCTCCAGGGGGTGGAGGGGCACCCCAAAGATACGCTGGGGAATCCCCTTCAGAGGTCCACACTTAAGGTTTGCATGGCAGTTGCCCAGAAGTGCAAAAGATCCTTAGGCAAAAATCCTGCACTGAGAATCATCCGAAAATGTGATTTAAATTGCAAACTTAGGATGGTTCTGACTGGGTTACACCAATCGTTACCCAAAAAATGTTAGAAGAATTAAAACATCTTCTATCTTCTGAAAAGCTATTGTACAGACTCACGGGACTCCCCCCACACCCCGGCTACTCCCTCCGACAGACATTCCCCACTCCCAAGAAACCTCAGGGGTCTCCCCCAACTGTCCCAACTACCCCCCACCATGTGACTTCCCCCACCCCCAAGGAACGACAACCCACGACAGGAGCTACACAACCCATGGGATCTTCCCACCCCACGGGGATTCTACCTCTCAGCCCCCCCGCCAGGCCCGACTCTCAGCCACATCCCCCCAGGCACAACCTGACCCGACCTGACCCGACACCACCCACCCCCTCATGAGGCTTGACCCAACATCCCTCCCCCACCAGGGCCCTACTCGTCCCGATACCGCCCGCCGAGGCCTGACCCCCCTCCAATAAAGCCAGAAGTCCCCCAGCCCCGAGGCCAGACCCCCCCTCCCCTGCCTGAGGCTCGACCCGACCTGAGGCCCAACCCCCCACTGACCTCCTCACCTGACCTTACCCCTACCTACTCCCCTCCCGACCTCCTCCCACCAACTGCCCCCCCAACCTCCTCCCCCACCCCCACCCCACCCCCGACCGGCCTCCCCACCCCCTCCGATGACTCCCCGACCACCTGACCCTCCCAAATCCTAAGCACTCACCTTATACACTTATCTTCTCCCTGGCCTGTTAAGGACACTTAAACTTCAAAGGACCTTTAACTCACCTGGTTACGGCATTAAAAAAGGCAGCGTTCCCTCTGGCTGAGCTGCCCTCCAATGCTAGGCCCTGGGGGTGTGCTGCACTGCCTGGATTTCACCCGGCCTGAGTCAGAAGGTTGCGCGAGACAGGATGGAAAAAAAAGTTAACGTAAAAAACTACGAGAGGGCTGGCAATCTGACTCCGATTGCCACAGCGAGGAAGTTCAGGCCCATGATAGGGTCATAAAGGGTCATAAATTTTTAGCTACATTATTGGAGCAGATCCCAGCCCATTCTAGAACCCACATGGTTTTCACTTGATGGAAATAATGGAATTCAATGGGTTCTACAATATTTGGATGATTTGCTCTGCCAGATTACAGCCCAAGTGATGAAAGTGATAACTTTCCCCAAAGTATTACCTATTACATATTAGCTCAGCAACATTTTGCAATTTCAAGATGTTCAGAAGTGCCCACTGAGAAAGAGGAGGTTGGACCACACAATTGTAACAGGTTGCGACAGATGGCAAACTGTACTGGAATACAGAGTATGAAACTAATTGCATCAGAATTTGTCATATTTAGTACAGCAGTTTAAACAATCATCTTGTCTGACATATATAAAAAATTGAAAATGTAATAATTAAAAATAGACGTGATACTAAAACCTTTATAAGTGGACTGCATTCTAATCTTAACTCAAAGCTATTTAATTTGAATTATCCAATAATTCAATTTTTATGAGCATTAAATTCCCACTTTGCTATGACTTTATGTTGCTTAATTTGAATTATTGGACAATTCAATATTTTCAGTGCAAAAAGCAACTTTTAATTTATCGCGAATGATGTAGGATTTCTAATGTTTGAAAATGTTTAATTCCAGTCTGATAAACTCTGCCCCTCCCCTACACCCACCATAAATAATTTGTTTAGGTTTATGTGTAGTTCATTACTAGCATCAGTTACCGTAGTGATTAATTTTTGTTCAGAATGCAGTTTGATGATAGTATTGTTGAAATAGTCACTTCTGCTCAAAGTTAAACTTACTGCTTATCTGAAGATTTCTCATCCGGACAACCGACATCTGCTGTTTAAAAATTTGCTTCTCCTGATTCCATAAAGAAAACTTCAACACTTATCTTTGAGTGTCTCCCATTCCTTCCTGGCAATTTCCCCTTACACTTAGAAATTTGTAAAAGCCAGTTGCCAGTTTCTACTGTAAGCCTTCCTCTTTTAAATGAGTGTTTAAATATATCTGTTCTGAGAAGATATTTTTAATTTCTTGAGGACTAAGTATTTGCATTATCAGTATCTTTATATTGTCCTTTGTTTCTGTGAAGAAATAGAGTCATGGAGCAGATTTTAATGCTCTCCCACATGGAGGAGGGGCACTTAACTGGGCAGGAGGGTGGTGAGTGGGGACCCTGCCATTTCTCTGCCTCTGGCCCAATTAAATCTGTGACGGCTCATGGATGGCCTTACCACTCTGCCATCAGTTAAGACCCTTAAGTGGGCAATTAATGTTCACTTCAAGCCTCATCCAGCGGTGGGCAGGGACTCGCCATGTGGGAAGCACAAACACAAACCATGACGGAGTTGCTTGTGGGCTTTCAGAGGAGGTCCCTTGTTCAAAGGCACTCACTACCTGATTGAGGGACTCAGCCTACTAAGAGCTACCCCCTCCCCTTGCTGCTGACCCCCCTCACCTCCTTCCCACCACGTGATCCCTCTCCCATCTTTACTCACCTGTGCCCAATGTCGCTTGATGGTCTTGGGTCTCAGAATGTACTATATGGGCAGCAGCCACCGCTTACCAAATGGTGCTGCCGAGCAATGAAGAAAAACTGGCTTCTGATTGGTCAGCAGCTCTCAGCAGGCGGAACTTCCATTCCTGGCGTCCTTGATCCTGGAGAAAACCCACTGCTGCCCAGTTAAGTGCCTGATAGGCACTTAATATATTGAGCATTCCCAAAAAGAGGTGACAAAGGCCCTAACTGGCTCACCAGCCCATGGATGAGGCCCCCGCCATCTAAATTAAATTCCACCCAAGAGTAATTTATGACACAGAAGGATGCCATTTGGCCCATCGAGGCCATGATGGCTCTGTACATAGCAATCAAGTCAGCCCCGTTTCTCTATCTTGATCCCCATGTTTATTTCCTTCAAGTGCACATCCAGTTTCCTTTTGAAATAATTGATTGTTTCTGCTTCCAACACCCTTGTGGGCAGTGAGCTCTAAGTGTTACGGACAGGAGCGGTGGGGGCGGCGGGGTTAATTTAAACAGCCCTGATTTCTCCTTTCACCATCTGTCCATAAATAGAAAGTGTTTTGATTTGCTTCCCTTTTATAAGCAGTGGCATATTTCCAAACCCCTTGGTTTCGATTCAATTTCTATTAATAACCCCACAGCAAACTTGAGGTAGGATGAACTAAGAGAGTTAGTTTATTTTCACACACTCAAAATGCAGGAGGGTGTTCGCTACATAGCCCCCTTTGCTCTCATACAGTAAACGAGGGATAGAGAAAGAAAGATTTATTGGGACAAGACCACAGGGAAAATAACTATTGTTTGACATGTGTTTGAGTCCAGACTCAAAGTCCAGTGGTGTACTCTTTCAAAGAGGTCAACAGGCTGAACTGACGCTGGATAATTCGCTTTTCCAGTAGTGTTGACTTCCATGATGAGAGAGGCACGCAGAGCTGAATCCGTCTTTTAGGCAATGGTACAGAAGTTCTGTTTGAAACAGTGTAGATGGGGCCTGCCTGCCGCAGATGCATCTATCTATGACAGTATCAGTAGGAGTGACCACCGCACAGTCATTATGGAGATGAAGTCCTGCCTTCACATTGAGGATATCCTCCATCGTGTTGTGTGGTATTACCACCATGTTAAATGGGATAGATTTTGAACAGGTCTAGCAACTCAAGACTGGGCACCAAGAGGCACTGTGGGCCATCAGCAGCAGCAGAATTATACTCAAACACAATCTGTAACCTCATGTCCCGTCATATCCCCCACTCTAGCATTACCATCAAGCCAGGGGATCAACACTGGTTCAATGAAGAGTGCAGGAGGGCATCCCAGGAGTAGCACCTAAAAATGAGGTACCAACCTGGTGAAGCTATAATACAGGACGACTTGCATTCCAAACAGCATAAGCAATAAGTGATAGACAGAGATATGTGATCCCACAACCAAAGGATCAGATCTAAGCTCTGCAGTCCTGACACATCGAGTCGTGAATAATGGTGGACAATTAAACAATTCACTAGAGGAGAAGGCTCCACATATACCCCATCCTCAATGATGGAGGAGTCCAGTACATCAGTGCAAAAGATAAGGCTGCAGCATTTGCTACAACCTTCAGCCGAGTGGATGACACATCTTGGTCTCCTCTGGGGGTCCCAGCATCACAGATGCCAGCCTTCAGCCAATTTGATTCATTCCACGAGATATCAAGAAACGGCTGAAGGCACTGGATACTGCAAAGGCTATGGACCCTGACAGCATTCCAGCAATAGTACTGAAGGTTTGTGCTCCAGAATTTGCCGCGCCCCTAGCCAAGCTGTTCCAATACAGTTACAACACTGGCATCTAGCCGGCGTTGTGGAAAATTGCCCAGGTATGTCCTATACACAAAAAGCAGGACAATTCCAACCCAGCCAATTACCTCCCCATCAGTCTACCCTCGATCATCAGTAAAGTAATGGAAGGGGTCATCATTGCTATTGCTTAGCAATAACCTGCTCACTGACGCCCAGTTTGGGTTCCGCCAGGACCACTCAGTTCCTGACTTCGTTACAGCCTTGGTTCAAACATGGACAAAAGAGCTGAACTCCCGAGGTGAGGTGAGAGTGACTGCCTTTGACATCAAGTCAGCAATTGACCAAATGTGGCATCAAGGAGTCCTAGCAAAACTGGAGTCAATGGGAATCAGGGGGAAAACTCTCCGCTGGTTGGAGTCATACCTAGCACAAAGGAAGATGGCTGTGGTTTTGGAGGTCAGTCATCTCAGCTCCAGGACATCATTGCAGGATTTGCTCAGAGTAGCGTCCTCAGCCCAACCATCTTCAGTCGCTTCATCAATGACCTTCCTTCCATCATAAGGTCAGAAGTGGGGATGTTCGCTGATGATTGCACAATGTTCAGCACCATTCGCGACTCCTCAGATACTGAAGCAGTCCATGTCCAAATGCAGCAAGACCTGGGGGAGAATATTCTCCCCTTTGGGCGGGCCAGTCGGGAGCGGGCATGGCTGGGCCACAATCGGCTGCGCACCACCCATTTTATGTGGGCAAGCCAATTAAGGCCCACCCAGTGTGACGCGCACCCGGTAGCGTTCAGCGCTACCTGTGCGGGCGGGGGGAGGAGGGAGAGTCGGGGCCTGCGCTCTTTCATATACATGCGCGCGAAAGAGCGTATAACTCTCCCTGAGGCACGGAACTGCCTCATGGAGATAAAGTTCAGTTTCAAAATTCAAAATAAAAAAAGGTAAAAACCATTTACACATGTCCCCTCGTGTGACATGTTTATCAAATGTTTAAATAATATTTATTAATTTAATAAACCCTTCATGAAACCTCAACATGCCTGTGAATGAGGTTTCATGAAAAATGCGAAGGCCGCCTGGGCTCTTCGCCTGCCCGCCAACCTTAAGGTTGGACAGGTAGCCCTGTCAAATTGCTTAATTAGTTTATTAATGGTCTTAACAGGCCTTTGACAGTTCAGTGGGCGTGCAGCCAACTCCAATGCACGCCCGGCGAACAAAAGATTGGAATGATGCACGCTGACGTTGGGATGCACGCCATTCGATTCACACACTCTCTCTTTGGCAGGTTCATTTTCTTTTTAACTCCCCTCTCAACCTATTGTATTTGACATGATTCTCTCTTGAAAGATTCACCTGACATACATCGTACACCCTTCTTTTTGTTTCATCATAATCTCTATATCTCTCATCATCCAAAGCACCTTGTTTTAGGCTCCCTTACCTTTCACCCTTATTGGAATGTATCTAACCTAAAGCTGAAGCATCTCTTCCTTAAAGATCATTCATTGAACCATTATAGCTTTTCATGTTGATTTCTGTTCCATTTCACCTTGGCCAGATCCCTTCTCATCGCATTGAAATTAGTCCTCTTTGAAAATGGCAAGTAGCCAAACAGAACAATTAATTGGCTAATTCTGGGCAAGTTTCTGATGCTTCTGGCACTTTACTTTTACTGGTTCCCCGCTGAGTCAGGAAGCCAGCAGCAGCTTAGAGGCAGTCCCCTGGCGGTTGGTAGGAAGGCCACCTGGGCCTTCTGTTATTGGACCCATTAATGCAAGGCAAAACTGCAAAGGGCGGAGTCTGGGCAACAGCCCTTCCCATAGAGGGATATCCCCTCTGCACCAACTGTCCAACGAGCTGTGGGTCTCTGTTTGGACCACCCTTATAAGCCTGCGCTCTGACCTTAATTGGACAGCAAATGGAGTGGTGTCCACCTCCCAGAAGATTCCAGCTGTCAGTGTATATGAAATTATTGAAAGAGCAGAAGACTATCCAACAAAGGCATAGTTTAGGATTTTAGCAGCAGATCAGCTGACGCAGGCTGCACATCAACCACGCTGCTTTAGCAGCACTTTTAGAGCAGTGTGTGAGATCCTCATTCCAGGCAGGTGAGGAAATATTGAAATTGAAAAGTTGAGACCAAATGATATCAATCAGCCCCTAATTATATTTTAACTGACAGCAGTAGAGTTGGTTCCTGGTACCAGTCCTGCCCGGAAATCTTGGTGCCAAGGATCAGCAGCTAAAAATGTTGGCGATTTGTATTTTTTTAAAGATTCTTATGCCAGTCTTAGGAGCAGGAATGTTCCTCCAGGCACTAAATTAATATTTGGATCTTTTTATGCTCCCTAAATTGGATTGGACTCCTGTCCAACCATGACTTGCTTGAAACCTTTCAGAGGTTGTGACCTCTGGTCATGCTCATCTGACTTGTGTCCATTTGGCTGACATAATTGGGTCTAAAATAGCCTAGCCCTCAAACTGATGAGCTCTGATTGCCTGATGCTTTCTGCTTGCTCTGACAGCCCTGAAACCTGTCCCATGCGCAGACTCCTCCATGCTTGTCACTGGCTCCAGCCCACCCACTCTTGCCTCTTGCACGACTGCCCTGTGCTTTCTGACAGCCCAATGTTTGCATCTCACTCTGACAAGCCTGTTCTTGCTCATCACTCTGATAGCCGTGTGCATGCTTCTCACCCCGACAGCCCCACATTTGCCACTCACTCAGATGACCCCATGCTTGCTGCTCACTCCCACATAAGGGATTGGGCATTTAGGATTGAGAGGAGGAGGAATTCCTTCACGCAAATGGTTCTGAATCTTTGGAATTCTCTGCCCTAGAGAGCTGTGGATACTCAGCCAATGAGCATATTGATGGCTGAGATTGATAGATGTAAGGAAATCATGGGTGGGAAAGTGCAGTTGATGTAGAAGTTCGGCTAGGATCTTATTGAATAAATTCGATAGGCTATGTTGCCTACTTCTGTCCCTATTTCTTATGGTCTTACTTTCTGAAAATGTGTACCATTTTGACCATTTATTGGTTCACAGCAATAAGTTGACTTTGGAAACATCTGTGACATTTGTAACATTTTCTAATTACTGCTCTTGATTAAAGAAGTATATCCTCTAGATGACAGAGCCCATGGGTACCATGGCCAATTACACAACTCCAACAAATAACAGCCTTCAAAATAAAATTGTGTCAAATGGTAACTATAATTAAACAATAAAGCAACAAAGCACTGATATTTAATCCCAAATATTAGCTTAAAGCTAACAGCTGTAGAAAGGTTAACTTTCTGTTATTCAGGTCATATCCGTCTGGAATAATGCATTCAGTTTTGAACATTGAGGCTTGTGAGCAAAGGTATAACTCATGGAATAAAATGGGACAGTAACAACATGGACACAAAATTGGCTGAGTGACAGGAAACATACTATTGGTTGATAAATATTTTTTGGGCTAGAGGAAGGTGTGTAGTGGAGTTCCCCAGGGGTCTGTGTTGGGGCCCTTGTTCTTCCTGATATATATCAATGGCCTGGACCTTGGTGTACAGGACACAATTTCAAAATTTGCAGATGATATGAAATTTGGGAGCATTGTGAACTGTGGGGAGGATAATGTAGAACTCCAAAAAGACATTGATATGTTTGTGTAATGGGCAGACAAGGAGCAAATGAAGGTCAATGCAGGGAAATGTGAAGTGACTCATTTTGGTAGGAAGAACATGGAGAGACAATATAAAATAAAAGGTACAACTCTAAAGGGGTGCAGGAACAGAGGGATCTGGGTGTATATGTGTATAGGTCATTGAAAGTGGCAGGATAGGTCCAGAGTGTGGTTAATAAATCATACAGTGTCCTAGGTGTTATTAATAGGGGCATAGAGTACAAGAGCAAGAGGTTATGCTAAACTTGAAAAGGTCACTAGTTTGGCCTCAGCTGGAGTATTGCTTCCAGTTCTCGAAGCTGCACTTTAGGAAAGATGTGAAGACTTTGGAGAGAGTGCAGGAAAGTTTCACGAGAATGTTTCCAGGGATGAGGAACTTCAGTTATGATTAGAGAAGTTGGGACTGTTTTCCTTGGAGAGGAGAAGGCTGAGAGGAGATTTGATAGAGGTATTCAAAATCATGAGGGGTCTGGAGAGAGTAGAAAGGGAGAAACTCTTCCCACTCATGAAAGCATTGAGAACGAGAGAGCACAGATTTAAAATAATTGGCAAAAGAAGCAATAGCAACAAGAGGAAATTTTTTTTCAAGCAGCAAGAGGTTAAGGTCTGGAATGTACTGTCTAGGTGGATGCAGGTCCAATCGATGCATTTGAAAGGGAATTAGACTGTAATCTGAAAAGGAAGAATATTCAGGTTTACAGAGGAATGGCTCTAGGTTAAATGCTCATTTGGAGAGCCGGCGCAGACATAACAGGCTGAGTGGCTTCCTTCTGCATTGTATCAATTCTATGATTCTGTGATTGCCTCTCAGGAAGAAGATATTGGCCTTGGAGGGGCTGCAATACAGATTCACCAGAATGATACTGGTACTTAGAGAGTTAACCTATGAGGGCAAGTTGATTAAAATTAGTTTGTATTCCTATGAGTTTAGAAGATTGAGGGATGATCTGATCGAAGTGTTTAAGATGTTAAAAGGATTCAGGCTAGGCAATCAAGAATGAGGTATGGATGCAATGGGCTGAGTGGCCTCCTTCCATAATGACGCTACGGCTGGAATTTTACAGCCCCTCATGCAGGCGGTATCTTTCGGTGCTGCCGATGTGAATGGAGAGTTCAATGGCTCACCGACCCCGCCATGGGGGAGCCTGCTGGGGGGAGGGGGGGCAGGGAAGTTCCGGTCAATTATTCTGTAAGTCTATGAAGTAGAGCAAGGACATTTAGGAGGGAAATCAGGAAACACATTTTCACACAAAGCTTAATAGAAATTTGGAATTCTCTTCCTGAACATACCATAGATTCTGGGACAATTGAAGATCCATATGTTTTTGTTAGGTATGATTTTAGGTGATATGGAGCTAAGGAGGATAAATGGACTTGACATACCTATCAGCCGGGAAGAATAACATTAGATAAAAATATAGGAGCACTTTTGTCTAGGTTTGAGATCTCCTGGATTTGCTTCACGTATGTGTACTTGATATAACCAACAAGAGACTCGTTGGACCAACTGAACTTTTCATAAACTGCTTATGGTCAGAAATACTAGGGAACCAAGGGTCTATTGAGAAGGAAGAATTGAAGGAAATTAGTATTACTAAAATAACAGTGCTGGAGAAATTAATAGGACTGAAAGCCAATAAATCCACAGGGTCCAATAATCTACATCCAAGGGTGTGAAAAAGGTACTAAAGGGACATGGAAATAGTGGATGTGTTGGTTGTTATCTTCCAAAATTCTGTAGATTCTGGAACAGTCCTGGCAGATTGGAAGGAGGCAAATGTAAACCCACTATTTAAAAAAAGGAGGGATGGAGAAAACAGTGCATTACAGAGCAGTCAGCCTAACCTCAGAAGGAGGGAAAATGTTAAAGTCTGTTATAAAGGCCGTGATG
Source organism: Cetorhinus maximus (assembly GCF_964194155.1). Taxonomy (NCBI): domain Eukaryota; kingdom Metazoa; phylum Chordata; class Chondrichthyes; order Lamniformes; family Cetorhinidae; genus Cetorhinus; species Cetorhinus maximus. Next base: position 150,522,706 of record NC_135880.1, on the reverse strand, counting down.
ACAGGACATTTAGAAAATATCAATGGGATTAGACAAAGTCAACATAAAAATGGAAATCATGTTTGACAAACCTACTGGAGTTCTTTGAGGACATAACTTACAGAATAGATAAGGGAGAACCAGTGGATGTGGTGTATTTGGATTTTCAGAAAGCTTTTGATAAAGTCCCACATAAGACGTTAGTGTGTAAAATTAAAGCATATGGGATTGGGGATAATTGGATTGAGAATTGGTTAGCAGACAGGAAACGGAGAGTAGGAATAAATGGATCTTTTTTGGAGTGTTAGGCAGTGACTAGTGGGGTACCGCAGGGGTCGGTGCTTGGGCCCCAGCTATTCACAATATATAAGAACATAAGAACTAAGAACAGGAGTAGGCAATTCAGCCCCTTGGGCCTGCCCTGCCATTCAATACGATCATGGCTGATCTCATTTCGGCCTCAACTCCAATTTCCCGCCCTCTCCTCATAACCTTTCAACCCTTTACTAAAATCTGTCTGTCTCCTCCTTAAATTTATTCAGCGTCCCGGCATCCACTGCACTCTGAGTTGGTGAATTCCACAGATTCACAACCCTTTGAGAAAAGTAATTCCTCCTCACCTCTGATTTAAATCTACTGCCCCTTAGTCTAAAACTATGGCCTCTCATTCTAGGATGCCCCACAAGGGGAAACATCCGCTCCACATCTATCCCCTTTAGCATCTTATATACCTCAATTAGATCTCCTCTCATCCTTCTAAACTCTAGCGAGTATAGGCCTAAACTGCTCAATCTCTCCTCATAAGACAAGCCCCGTTTCTCTGGAATCAATCTAGTGAACCTCCTCTGAACCGCCTCCATGCAACTACATCCTTCCTCAAGTAAGGGGACCAAAACTGTGCACAGTACTCCAGGTGCGGTCTCACCAATGCCTTGTACAGTTGCAACAACACTTCCCTATTTTTATACTCTATTCCTTCAACAATCAATGCCAAAATTCCATTTGCCTTCCTTATTACCTGCTGTACCTGCATACTAGCTTTCAGCCATTCATGTACGAGGACACCCAGACCCCTCTGCACTGGAGCATCCTGAAGTTTCTCTCATTTAAATAATAAGTCGCCTTTTTATTCTTCCGACCAAAATGGATAATCCCACACTTATCCACGTTAAAATCCATCTGCCAAATTTTGGCTCATTCACCTAACCTGTCCATATCCATTTGTAAATTTCTTATTTTTTCATTGCAACTTACTTTCCCACCTATTTTGGTGTCATCTGCAAACTTAGCTATATTCTATCCCTGAATCCAAATCATTAATATAGGTCGTAAATACTTGGGGCCCAAGGACCGAACCCTGTGGTACTCCTCTAGTTACAGCTTGCCATCCAGAAAAAGACCCATTTATACTGACTCTGCTTTCTGTTGGTTAGCCAATCCTTTATCCAAGCTAATATATTACCCCTAACTCCGTGTGATCTTATCTTGTGTTTTAATCTTTTGTGTGGCACCTTATCAAAGGCCTTCTGGAAATCCAGATATACTAAATCTACAGGATCCCCATTATCCACTTTGCTTGTCACATCTTCAAAGAACTCTAGCAAACTAGTTAAACACAATTTACTCTTCATAAAACCATGCTGACTCTGAAGGATTGCATTTTGACTTTCCAAATGCCCATTGCTACGTCCTTAATAATGGGTTCCAACAATTTCCCAACGACAGATGTTAAACTAACTGGTCTGTAGTTTCCTACTTTCTGCCTCCCCCCATTTTTTGAATATTATTGCCAATGCATCCACTATCTCTGCTGCCACTTCCTTTAAGACCCTGGGATGTCGGCCATCAGGTCCTGGAGACTTGTCACCCTTTAATCCCAATAGTTTGCTCAGTACTTTTTCTAGTGTGACTGTCTCCTGAAACACAGCGTCCAGGTAACTCTCCCCTTCCCTGATGTGTCACTGTGTCCAAAGCTCAGACTCCAGCTCGTCAACTCTGAGCTGGATTTCTTCGAGCAACCAACATTTGCTACAGATGTGGTCACTAGGAACCACAATGGGGTCCACCAGTTCCCACATCATGCAGCTACAACACATCGCCTGGCGCTGCATCACTATTTTATTTAATTCGTTTTTCAATTTGTTTTTAAATTTCCTACTGGTCTTTAGTTTATTAATCTGTAAAATATTTCTTCTATTTACCTTTAACCTGAAAGCAAGTTAGAATAGAGGTTCAAAATACACTTTTTAACATCAACTGGAACTCGCTCTCTTTGCTGAGTTGAAGCTGAAGTATTAGGCCTCCGATCCTGGGCCCCAGTAGTCACCTTTCATCTGAAATCAACTTAGAATAGGTAGTTCAAACTAGCAGTTACTTCCAAACCAATGAACTTACGGTTTTCCTGCGATGTCACTCTTTGTTTTTTGTTATTTCAATGATTTGGATGAGGGAATCAAATGTAATATTTCCAAGTTTGCTGATGACACAAAACCTGGTGGGAATGTAAGCGATTAGGAGGATGTTAAGAGGCTTCAAGGCAATTTAGGTTGAATGATTGGGCAAATACATGGCAGATGCTGTATAACGTGAATAAGTGTGAAAATATTCACTTTGGTAGGAAAAATAGAATGGCAGAGTATTATTTAAATGGTGGTAGACTGGGAAATGTTGATGTACAAAGGGACTTGGGTGTCCTTATACACCAATCACTGAAAGCAAGCATGCAGGTGCAGCAAGCAGTTAAGAAGGCAAATGGTATGCTGGCCTTCATTGCGAGAGAACTTGAGTACAGGAGCAAGGATGTCTTGCTGCAGCAATACAGGGCCTTCATGAGACCACACCTGGAGTATTATGTGCAATTTTGGTCTCCTTATCTATGAAAGGATATACTTGTCATAGAGAGAGTGCAGCGAAGGTTCACCAGACTGATTCCTGGGATGGCAGGATTGTCAGATGAGGAGAGATTGGGCCGACTGGGCCTGTATTCACTGGAGTTTAGAAGAATGAGAAGAGATCTCATTGAAACATATAAAATTCTGACAGGGATGGACAGACTGGATGCAGGAATGGTATTTTCTCTGGCTGGGGGATCTAGAACAAGGGATCACATTCTCAGGATATGGATTAGACCATTTAGGACTGAGCTGAGGATAAACTTCTTCACTCAGAGGGTGGTAAACCTGTGGAATTCTCTACCACAGAAGGCTGTGGAGGCCAAGTCACTGAATATGTTTAAGAAGGAAATACATAGATTTCTGGATTCTAAAGGTATCAAGGGTATGGGGAATGAGTAGGAGTATGGAGTTGAGATAGAGGTTCAGCCATGATCATATTGAATGGCAGAGCAGGCTCGAGGGGCCGAATGACCTACTCCTGCTCCTATTTTCTATGTTTCTATATATAAATCTTCATTTAAATATGTTTCCCACATGCTCTAGCAGCACCCGCTACCTCTGCAGTAACAACATCAAGTTACTTAAATTGGAACATGCTATTTGGAAAGCTAGCCTCATAAAGATAGCAGTCATTACACTGTCTGTTCTATTCCCTCCCTTTAAATCTCACGGTCTTGGTGCCGCCTCCAAAATGGTTAAGTTAAAACTGCTGGATCCAGGACTCACAACAACTCAAATTAAAGGCAGGTCAATTGACATTAGTTAATGCAAATTTCCCTAGCTATTGCTACCAAGAGGCTCACAGTCAAATTTGTGCCTGCAGTGCTGTTTTTACTTTGTAACATCTGCCATAACCGCTGAACATGTAAAATTTATAGGATCATGTCCATTGATAACTGACAGCAATCATCTGTTAGACTGGTGTCTGCTAGTAGCACAGTTACAATTAGTAAGGATAAAACTCATTAATTAGATATTGCACATAAATGAGTTACTGGGATGCTAAATGGTATTGATAATTGAAAACGTGCAACATTTCTACAAAAAGGGAGAATTTTTCAGCAGTTTGGAAAATATATTTTACAGCGAAATCTGTGTTTTGAAGGTAAAAGCTGTTAGCACTGAAGAATGGAATGTGTCCCCTTGCATGTCCTTACTGTCAGATTCCTAGTTAAGTATGGGCAACATTTTCCCCCGTTGGGGGGGATGTGCGGGAGTAGGCGTGGGCAGGCAGGTTCCTGATCAGCACCCCCACTTGGGGGTGCGCCGCCATGTTACATGGGCGGGCCAATTAAGGCCCGCCCAGCGTGACGTGCACCAGGAAGCGGTATGCGCTCCCTGTGCAGGCGTGGGTGGAATTCTCTGAGCCGGGAGTGGGCTCTTTCGCGCGTGCGCACGAAAGAGCGCACAGATCTCTCTGAGGCAAAGTGCTGCCTCAGGGAGATCGGCGCAGGCTTGAAACTTTAAATAAAGATGAGGAAAAAATTTCACTGCCATGTCCCCTCATGTCACATGAGTTGGGACATGCCCATAACTTTTATTTTAACACGCTCAAAAATGTTAAAATCCCTTATGAAACCTCATCCCGCCCGTAGATGAGGTTTCATGCTTTTTCAGAAGCCCGCTAGGTTGGACAAGCAGGTCCATTAATGGTTTCAATTCGTTTTATAATGGCCTTGATAGGCCATTATCAGGTCGGCAGGCGCATAGCCAAGAATGTAAATGACACGGGGTGACGTCAGGACGCACGCCCGACGTCACCCCGCGTCATTTTACGCATCGGCGAGTGGGCCCTGCCCCTGCTCGCCGAACAGAAGATTCTGCCCCATAGCTCACTCAAATGCAGAGTAAATCTTACTCTACATTGCCCCATCAATGTGCTTCAGACACAATTTAAAAAACAGATCAGATCATAACCACACTGGATATTTCTTTTTCACAACGCCAGTGATCCTGACCAGCTTGAGGGAAATTTTCAAGGCAATAGCAATATTGTGAAACTTGTGGAAAATTTCTGTTGTTACCCAGGTCCAATGGGAGATGAACTGAGATGCTCCAAAATTATTTCACATAGTATGCTTGAAGTCAGAAAACAGGGGGAACTTTTAATCCATTATTCTGGATTAGGTTTAAACCATCCATCAGATGTTCATTGGCTTGATACTTCTGTTAGTTTGCATTAGTTTTATCACCACAATCCGGGTGAGAACTAATTAACCAGCACAAAACATCTCAGAAATTCTAGTGTTAAGTATGTTAAGTGTAAATTGAGTTTCTGTGATCTTTAACAGGGGAATTAAAATCAGTTTGCTGAAAGCCAGCTCCACCCACAAAACTAACTGCCCTGATCAATATAATGATGATGGCGAATTTTCAGCAATTGCACCCTTTAAGACCATTTAAGAAGGTCTTCAAAATAAGATCGTTTTTTTAGATGCAAAGGTGCATTTTACTATGTACAAAGGTACATTTGTAAGCACATTTTAGAAGTTTTTACATTATAATTTACAAAGAATTTGAGGAGTGTGCCCCAATGAAACTAGTAACTCGTAGAGTATATTTTTTCTTAAGTCATTTTCAAGATTTAAAATCATGTTACTTATAGGTGGAGGACTAACCATTCATTAAAGTTACATTTTTGTGATAATCCAATTTTAATCTGAATTACAATATGTTACCACTCATAAATACATTAATGAATATTTTTTAATGAAAAGGAAAAACAAATTATGTTCTACTAGGCTGACTGATTTTGTTGGTTTATGGAGGATTTTATATTTGTGATTATACAAATGAATTTTAGTTGGAAATTTGAACTGTAAGGTAACCAGCACAATTCCAAATTTAATTTTCAACCAATATCCCGATTGCACATAAAGCATAAACTCCACTCCAATATCTTTACTCAAACAGTGAGCTACTTGACACAAGTCAACAATATGAGTTATTCCATTTGAGACAAGTAACATAAAAAATGATGACAACAATCAAAACAAGGGACCTCCTTTCAAGGGGAATTGATTGACTGGAAAAAGCAAGAAATAAAAACAGAAAATGCTCGAAATACTCAGCAGGTCTAACAGTATCCATGGGGAGAGAAATAGAGTTGATGTTTCAGGTTGATGAACTTGCATCAAAACTGGGTAGGCATTTGTGGAAGAGATACAAATAGTGCTATTAGAAATTCTGTATGAAAAAAAGTTATTGCGAAATCACCATCCAATATTTCTTCCATAGCCTTCTACTGTACTTTCTACTCAGTGTCCATCTTTTCTCCTGTAAAGTTCCTTGGGACATTTCATTATGTGAAAGACATTATAAAATTGGAAGTACTGCACCAAATAGCTGGTGTTCACTAACATTTCTTTGCCCCACAAAATTGGTCCATTTTGCACCTGTTGTACACCTACAGTACTAATCCAATATGAATCAATGTCTACCTCTTTTGTTCTTTCTGTGATAAAGTTATGTTTGCCTCATATTCTTCACCTTTACGTAGCCATTTTTAAATTGTGTCTTTTTGCAGCTCGCCTAATGTTTCGATCTCGGTAGAGACCAGTAACGATTTTTTAAAAAAGATCCAAAATCCCAGTTATTTACTGAAAGAATGATGTCACCCATGGCTTAAAACAAAATAATTTTTACTGTACAAGAGTCAAATAAAGCAAACACTAAATACAACCTTAACAAAATATTAATTTGCTTACTTGTTTTGGTGGTGGAGTAAGGGAATACTTCTTCCTTAGAGACAAAACCTCTATAACTTCCAGTAACCTGACTCACTTCATCAGTACCCAGGGAAGAAGCCCCTTGATTATCCTGATCCAGGAACACCACTATAGTAGGGTCTGAGGGAACACTTTAACATTGCACTGTGCTACTGTTTTATCACCTGTTTCCTTTACTGGCACCGTCTTTTCCAAAGACTCCTTAGGCATCCTTATTACTGGCACTGGGTTAACTTTTAGATTCCAACAATTTGCTTTTATATGCCCCGTATATGGCAATGAAAATATACTAGTTTCTGTACATTGCTTTGATCCTCTATTCTGTCATTTTTATTGACCAGAACAGTATCTACCTTTTCCCTAAAGCCAGAATCTTTTCCATTCCCAAATTTTCCATTCCTCCAGTTTCTAGGTGGGTTTACAAATGGAGATCTACTGCCCCATAGCTGCCTATGTGATATACTATATCCACCAGTGAGTAACGGAGCTTCACTCATTTTAGAAATCTTATGCTATTCCAAGTGTGACGTAATAGCTATTGAGCTGTTGTTTCTACATTCCTCCACATTACTACCTTCACATTCTCAAAAGTCTCCACCTGGCAGAGAACATCTTTTTCTCCCTTGCAAATTCTATGAATGTTTGGTGTTTATTTTCCTCAAAGTCTGACACTTTATATGCTTTGAGGATAAACTCATAAGCATTAAGCATCACAGTTTTAACTGTCTCCTAATCTGAAGATTGCTCTTCAGAAAGACTTGGGTAAACATCAAATGCTTTCCCTATTAAGTCACTTTGTAAAAGAATGGTTCTCGCTTGGCCAACTAATCCGATATGAATCAATTTCTACCCCTTGTGCTCTTTCTGTAAAAAAATTATGTTTGCCTTATATTCTTTGCTTTTACCTGGCCATTTTTAAATTGTGTCTCTTTGCAGTTCACCTAATGCTACGATCTCGGTAGAGACTATAGCAATTTTCTCAACGGAGACAAAATACCTTTCAACTCCTTCTTCACTGGATTTAGGCACCAGGCAAATATTCCTAGCTAAAACAAAACCAGGAGTTAAGTCTGATCGCTCATTAAATCTACCTGTTACTCATTGTCCCCTTAATTAAAGTCTCTCTTTACCTAGTTTAATCATTTTTTCTTCTCTCTCGTTTTGAAGCTCTCTGCCTTATCCCTTATCCCTTCACTCCCTTGCTAACTTGTCTTTCTGGAGTTCAATTTCAAGCCTTCACATTTCTCTTTTGTTTTCTTTTTCCTCTCTTCAAGTTTGAGTTTTGACTTTTCTTTTTCCATTTCAAGCTGCTTCATCTGCAACTTAATGCTAGCTAACTCAATCTTTGTTTTATCTGGGTCAGGCTTTTATTCTTTCAATTCCAAATGCTGTACTATTACCTCAAATATTTCTTCTTCTTTAGCCCCTGCTTTCAACTCTAACTTCAGCTTTTCTACTTAACCTTTGTTAGTGCAAATCACTCAGGGACGAATCTTCCCTCTCTAGGTAGGTTTTAACAATTGACAAAGCCTGCTGTTTTTCACTAGGAAAAGTAAAATTTACCGTGAAATCTTGTTAACCTAAACTTTAGCAAATCCGAGCACCCATATCCTTCTGTGAATTCAAAATCCCACAAAGAGCTCCCAATTTTGTTACGATCTCAGTAGAGACCACTTATATTTTTTTTATATAGAAGAGATTCCAAATCCTAGTTATTTACTGAAATAATGAAGCCACAAGATTCCACGATTTAAAACAAAATAACTTTTACTATCTAAGAGTCAAACAAAACAAACGCTAAATACTATTTTAAAGTATACTCTAAAAGCCCAAAACAGGATAAATTAAACATGGATTAATAGACAAAATACCTTTAAACTATTATTAGCAAAGTATAAACTATAAATTTCTCATTAAACAGTAGATTCTACACATTGGCTCAGCAGTCCACTCAGCCTATGGGCAGGTTTTTCTGCACCCACCCGCTGCCAGGGCCTCCTGGTCCCGCTGCAAGTCAATGGACTTCTGGCTGGGGCGCCCACAACGGGACTGGAAAATCCTGGCCTATATGTCATCAAACTCAGGCATAAATTTCTTCAAATCTCTGGTTTTCTCACAAAGAATTTCAAGTCCTCTTCCAGGATTTAACCTGATCCCCAGCCATCAGCAGTGTACAACCAACCTGAGTCCCATGGGCATGGTCTTCAACAAAAATGGGGCACGTATCCAGAACTTCCTCAACTCTGTTTTTGACTGCCTAGATGGCGTAGATCCACTAATGCCATCTTCGAGTAACAGAAACAGCTGCAATAGTTTGCCTATTCTCAGCTTCTGGGTCTAGCCTCCGTCTGCTTAAACCTGTCTGTACTGCACCACTGGGATCATCAACTACTACTGAGCTTGGGTGGCTCTCTGTCCTTTTACATGGTTCAACAAGTTTCAATCTTCCCAGAAGTTTTGTTTTCCAATTTCAGTTTCAGTCTTAGTCTCCTTAGAAACTGGAAGGTTCAGTTTCCTTTTTCAGTTTCCCTTTTCAGTTAGGGTATGTCTCAAAAAATACAAGCTTTGGAACCACAAATTCACCATACTAACCTTGCATGTGTTAGTTAGAATACCTCAAATTCTATTATTTTCTTGAATATAGCTGATTTTATTGTGGTGCTAATTGCGGTGGTATTGAGTTAATTTTCAAAAATTGATGAGGTTTGAACTTACAAAATCTCTGGGTTGCTGTGAGGTACCATAACTACTGGGCCACTGTGTCAATAGGATATTTTATGGGAGTGGTCACTGAACCCAAATTGTATATCTCATATAAAAATCTTAGGGCATAATGATAAGCATGAATTCTGCACCTAAAGTTCCCAAATATAAAGTAAATTTGAAATATTTGCAGGGAATTGCACAACAATATACTTCTTAATATGATAACATCGTGGTTCCAATTTGTATCTGCCCTCATATCATTAAAAGTAAAATAGAGCATGCTGTTCCATTAATTTTACATTGTTCTGTCAGAGTATTTAGAAATTAACAAAACCATTTTGTCCAGGTCTGGGTAACTGTTCCTGGAGCTCTTTACATTTTGGGTAAGATGATGCTGTTATTGTAATCAAACATACAAACAACAGCTTCATATTGGAGTGAAAGACAGATAAAATCATCTTATCACAAGTAGGCAAGAGCAGTTCAAGGGGAAAATTATCCTCTATTAATTTCTCAAGGGAATAAACCAATTTTCTATATTTTGATGAAATAAGCATATTGCAGATAGAACCTGTAGATAATGTCAAAGTGGGAGATACACTCTGAGCTGCCTTGTGCCTGTAGAATAATAAAGCTGCTGTGATTGCATTTATTGGTTCTCTTTGTAAAGGCCAACCAACTGTTGCATAGGCATGTATTATCACAATACCATTCAAAGCTCGTTACCAACTTTTCTGCACATGTTTGCAATATCCTATAATATTTGCTGAGTAGAATCTACACTGAATGTTGTTTGGGCTAAGCAATTAATTACTAAATACTAACCATTAAAATCAAAGTCTCCGATTGGTAATTAGTATACATGCTGAGACGTCTGGTTAGAAAAAAGAAAGCTTTGGGGAGTATAGCCTAAAAGGGCGATGATTAAATTTATAGGGTTAAATTTTTAGCTTGGCGGGTGGGCGCGCGCCCGACCCAACCAAGTGTAAAATGATGCGCAATGATGTCGGGCGTGCATCCCAATGTAATCGCATACTCGCGAGATATTTCGGTTGGTGGGCACGTGCCAGAGTCGGCAGCGCACCCGCCGACAATTAAAAGGCCAATTAAGGCCATTAAAAAGTTAATTAAAATAAATGTTTTGTTGCCTGTCCAACCTTACGGTTGGAGGGCAAGCGAAAACACCAAGTGGCCTTTGCACTTTTTTGGAAACCTCATCCATGGGCAGGATGAAGTTTCCACAAGCATATAAAAATAAAAACTTTAATTTTTCATTAATAACATGTCCCTGCTCATGTGACAGAGTCACATGAGTGAACATGTTTCATTAAATTTTTACATTTTTTTCATATATCTTCACCTCTGCCTCAGGGAGATTATGTAGCGTGCACTCGCACGCATGTGTGGAGGTTGTGCTTGCCTGGCTCGTACTCCTCCCCCCGTCAGCACAGGCAGTGCTCAGCGCTGTTGCTCGTGTTTCACGCTGGGTGGGCCTTAATTGGCCCACCGGCGTGAAATTGCCTTCTGGCCCTGATCGTAGGTGGTGGTCAGCTTCCTGACCGCCACCGCTGAGCCTACACACCAAGAGCAAAATTCTACCCATAAAGATTGATTTAAGTGATGCTGCTGCTTCATCAGCACTGATTCCTTAGGTCACTGCTGTTTTGCAGACAAACACCACTGCCAATGTGCCCACAGCAAGGTTCCAGGAACAACAAATGAAATTAATAACCAGATGACTATTCGCCAATACACTGGTGCTTTGAATCATGCCAGAGGATTTTTCACATCTACTAGAGTAGGCAGCCGAGGCCTGAGTTTAACACCTCATTCAAAGGTCAGCATATCTGGAATGCAACACTTAATCCTGCACTCACATTTCTCATTTGGTTGTCTGCTTAATTCCTGGAGTGGCACATGAAGCTGAAATCTTCTGACTGAGATGTGAGAATGTTCCATTTAGGGAATATTTCATGTATTTCTCAATCAATATGAACTAAAATTATTTTCTTGATGGACTGACAGGTTAAACAGGTGGTTTAACACTTCATCCAAAAAATAAACACTGGCCAGAATTTTACGGCCCTGTGGTGGTATAAAATGTGGCGAGCCATTCTAAGCACCACTGACTTCGGAGGGACCTTAAAAACCTGCCCACTATTTCTAACATTTCCTCAGTACTATACTAAAGTGCCAGCATAGATTAAGCATTAAACTCTCTGAAGTGAGGCTTGAAATGTCAATGTTATGATTCAGAAGCAAGAATGCTACCACAGAGCTAAGGCTCACATCTATGGCATACATGCTCACCACCGACATGTTGTTTACACCAGTAGCGTGCAGTCCATACTTTCAGCTTCTCCTATACATAAATCCTGGCAAATTGTGATATCTGCCACAATAGGCACCCAAATACAAAAGGTTGGATTTATGGTGTCAGCCTTGGCTCAGTGGTAGCATTGAGCCTGTGGGCTAAATGGGAGGTACTGGGAGGTCTACATTCTGGAACAGGCGCCATAGATTGGAAAGTAGCAAGTTTAACCCCTATTCAGGAAAAAGGGTGAGAGAGAGAAAATAACTAACTGCAGGCCAGTTAGCTTGAAATCAGTAAAAGGGAAAATATTAGACTATTGTTAGGGACACGGTGACAGAGCACTTAGAAAATCATAATACAATTTGGCAAAACCAACACAGATTTATGAAATGGAAATCGGGTTTGACAAATCTGTTAAGGTTTTTTGAGTTTGTAACGAGCGGATGTAATGTATTTTGATTTTCAAAAGCATTCAAAAAGGTGCCACACAAGAGCTTACAGCTCATGAGTTTGGAGGAACCATAGATTGAGGATTGGTTAATTGACAGAAAACAGAGAGTATGAATAAATAGGTAATTTTCTAGATGACAGTCTGTAACTAGTAGGCTACCACAAGGATCGATGTTTGGACCTCAACTATTTACAGTCTGTATCAATGACATAGATGAAGAGATTGCGTGTAATGTATCCAAGTTTGCTGCCGATACAAAGTTAGGTAGGAAAGTAAGCTGTAAAGAGTATGCAAAGAGGCTGCAAAGGGATATAGACAGGTTTAGAGAGTGGACAAAACATGGCAAATGGAATATAATGTGGGAAGCATTTGGAAGGTAAAATAGAAAAAGCTGAATATTCTTGAAATGCTGAGAGACTGAGAAATGCTGGTATTCAGAGGGACCTGTGTGTCTTTGCACACAAATTGCAGAAGGCTAACATTCAGATACACCAACTAATTAAGAAAACAAATGGTATGATAGCTTTATTACAATGAAATTGGAATACACTACTATATAGTTTATTAGAGAAATCACACCTGGAGCACTGTGCACAGTGCCGATCTCCTTACCTAAAGGATATACTTGTCCTAAAGGGTGTGCAATAAAGGTTCACTAAGTTGATTCCTGGGACTAGAGGGCTGTCCTATGAGGAAACATTGAATATAATGGACCTATATTCCTTTGACTCTAGAAGAATAAATGGTGATCTCATTGAAACACATAAAATGTTTAAAGGGCTTAATAGAGTGGATACTGAGAGGCTGTTTCCATTAGATGGAGAGACTGGAACACTTAGAATAAAGGGTTGGCCATAGGAGTAAGATGAGGAGAAATTTCTTCAGTCAAACGTTTGTGAATCTTTAGAATTCTCTTTCCCAGAGAGCTATCGATGTTCAGTCAGTCAGTATCATCAAGACAGAGGGCAATAGGTTTTCAGATATTGAGGGAATCGGGGATAAGGGGATGTACAGGAAGGTGGAGTTGAGCTTGAAGGTCATCTATGATCTTGTTGAATGGCAGAACAGACTCAAAGGGCAAAATGACCTACTCCTGTTTCTTGTTTTATTATGTTCTGAGGGATTAGAGCTATCTTTTGGACAAGGTATTAAATTGATGGCCCGCTGCTTTCTCAGGTGGACAGAAAAGATCTCATGACACTATTCAAAGAAGGTGAGGGAAGTTTCCTGGCCGATGTTTATCCCTCAACCAACTTCATGAAAACAGATGCTCTCATAATTTTCTCATTGTGGTTTGTGGGATCTTGTTGTCCATAAATTGGCGAATGAGATTTCAACATACAACGGTGACTGCACTTCAAAAAGTACTTCATAAAAGGTACTTCGGGACCTGAGGTTCTGAAAGGCACTATATGTATGCAAACTCTGCCTTTTCTTAATTTCCTCACAAGATGCATTTGATACCAAGGGGGAGATTTAACCTGACAACGTTTGTAGATATGTGAACAAGCAACAGGTTAAAACAAATGAAACTACTGACTTGTCAGGAAGCTGAAAGGAAACCACCAGCCTCCACCTTTAACCTGAGTGTGATGTATGATACATGGGAATCCCCATAGGACATGGGGGTCTGCTATTTGAATATGCAAAGTGCACATTATCTGCTTCTTTAACCCCAAATTCTGAATTTAACTCCGCATGCACGGGTTTCCCAGGCTTCCTGGAACTACCAGAGAAGACAACACAAAAGGACAGTAGGATTTAAGAAGGGTGAGCAATTTACAGGCAAAAAAACGCTTGAAATCCTGAGATCTGACACCTGCTTCCTTGCTGAAAGAAAAGAGCCACAGGACTTGTTCTGAGAGTCTTCCATAACTGCTTTGGAGGTGATTTCCAATGCTCTGTACATCATTTCTGCTACCTTGGAGTTTTCCACCTTTGATCTGCACTTCCCAGCTGTCAGTCTTCAGATCAGCATAGGAGTGGTTTATGGAGCTGTATTTTGTAAGTCAGATGAGCACAAGACTTGCAATAGAACAAACAATCAGAATACTGATGATGCAATTCAGGTGTCTGGACAAATATGGTGCCCTTAAGTATGCACCATCCAGTGTATCTATAATGGTAGTGGTCTCCTGTGCCTTAAAAAGCATTTTGCAGCAATGAAGAGTGTAGATCCAAGCTGATTAGTACTCTGCCTCTTTGGAGCATGAGGAGGAGGAACGTAATGTGCCAAGGGCACCTATAGCCATACACATAAATGCCAGGCATGCCCAACATGACCTGATTTCAGCACACTTTGCGGCCATTTAGCACACAAATTCTGAACTCACTGCCTACAGAACAAAACAGACATCCATTGCTCATCTTTAACTCTTGTCCTATCAATCTTCACAGGGCAGAAAACTACTTCATGGGCTGCATGCACAATTGGGCAAGACAAGAGAATAGAGCAGTGAAATCACTTTCATGGTGCATAATTATGAAATAGAAATGGTAATGTAATACAATGTTAAACATCCAAGTGAATACCCTTATGAGGCTACAAATCCTTTATCTTCCTTTTTCTACTGCTCCCATGTGCTGCAATCCCTGTGACTTCAGAAGAGCTAGAGACAAGCAGTTTGTATCACTGAGCAGATGGCCTTGTTGAGTTGCTGCACTGCATCTTATAGATGGTACACACTGCTGCCACTGCATGTCATTGGTGGAGGGGCTGAATGTTTAAGTTGATGGATGGGGTGGCAGTCAAGCAGGCTGCTTTGCCTTGGATGGTGTTGAGCTTCTTGGGTGTTATTGGAGCTGCAATCATCTAGGCAAGTGGAGAGTATTCAGTTACATTACTGTCTTGTCCCTTGTAGATGGTGGACAGGCATTGGGGAGTCAGGAGGTGAGCTCTTGCCTCAGAATTCCCAGCATCTGACCTGCTCTTTTAGCCACAGCATTTATATGGTTGGTCCAGTTCAGTTTCTGGTCAAGGTTTCTGGTACCAAGATGTTGATAGTGGGGAATTCAGTGACGGTAATGTAATTGATTGTCAAGGTGAGATGATTAGATTCTCCCTTGTTGGAGATAGTCATTGCCTGGCACTTGTATGTTACTTGCCACTTGTCAGCCCAAGCTCTGAATGTTGTCCAGGTATTGCTGCATATGGACATGGACTGCTTCATTATTTGAGGAGTTACGAATGGCACTGAACATTATGAAATTATCAATGATAATCCTCGCTTCTGACTTTAAGATGGACGGAAGGTCATTGATGAAGCAGCTGAAAACATTTGAGCCTAGGAACTCCTGCAGTGATGTCCTGGGACTGAGATGATTGATCCAACAACCACAACCATCTTCCTTTGTGTCAGGTATGACTCCAACCAGCAGAGAGGTTTCCCCTGATTCCCATTGGCTTTAAATTGCCAGGGTTTCTTGGTGCCACACTTGGTCAAATGCGGCCTTAATGTCAAGGGCAGTCACTCTTGCCTCCCCTGTTGACTTGAGTTCTTTTGTCTATATTTGAACCAAGGCTGTAATGAGGTCAGGAGCTGAGTGGCCCAGGCAAACTCCAACTGAACATCAGTGAGCAGGTCATTGCTGAGTATGTGCTACTTGCTAGCACTGTTGAAAACACCTATCTTCCACCTTTGCTTTCATGGACCACTTGCATTTCCTTCCCAGCCAAGAGCTGGAGAGAATTTTTCTGCAATTTAATGAGGTGCTGAGCAGCCAAGCCAAGGCTTACCTCAATCCTGCATAAAGTGCTAATCTGAGAGTGCATGCAATTGGTGTGAGCCAACATTCAGTCGGTTGACTGTCACATGCAGATAGACATCTTTTCCACATAGCCATTGGCATGAAGACGTGAGACATATGGCACTCATGGTGGAGACTGAGTCCTCTAATCTCTTTCTCCAATCATGAACAGTGCAACTGGAAAGGCTGATAGGACCACAAACATTTTCTGCTGTTGACCCTTAATAGGCCTCTTCATTGATGACCCTAGAGGGTCAGGACCTGTGTCCAGCTGAGCAGCTGGATCCAAATGCATCGACTGGCTTAAAGAAATCAATGACAAACACGCTGCTGAAACTCCTGGGCTCCTGACATGCTACCGGACTCCTCCACTGCAAGCGGGTCAGAAAGTTAAAATTCAGCCCTTTGTGGCAGCCAAGGCTGGAAAATCCCACCTGCCAGCTCATCTTGGGAGAATTACCTCGCAGTATCAGTGAGTTGAAAAATGAAACAATTCTCCAACTTGCCATAAATGCCAGCATCTCATCCCTTACTTTATAGCTTATTGCTGCTCTCCACTACTATGAATTAATTTCTTCTTACTCTAGATGAAAAAAAAGTTGATTTGCTCCATTTCACAAAATAAATCTGCCCCTTGTATAATGTCAGGAAACTTTCAAAACACTCTGTCAGCACTAGAATAATATTATATTAAATATTAAACCCCACAGCTAGTGCAGCTTTGCATTTTATAAATGAGTTATTCAGTGGCACTCTAATACCAAATGCAATGGCACACATTCACATAAGGTTTGACAGCATGCTTTGCATCACAGTTATTGTATTGTTTTATTAAAAGGTGCCAACAGCCAGTTTTCCTTTGCTATGATTAACACCTTTTAATGGTGTTAAGTATAGCACACTGAACAAAGCCCAGCTGTCTCAAAAGAAATTTCAACTTGCAAAATGATTGAACTTGATTTTTGCTGTGGAAATGCTGAGAAGGGCACCTTCCCAAAGGACGTAGATGCACCGGATTAGTCTCAGATTGATCTGACACTTACTGTTTTCATGGCTTTCGATTTACTGAGCAGATGTTTTATGGCCTCTGTAAAGAATTAAAAGAGCATTGGGAGTGTCAAACAATTCACATTCTGTTGGTGCCACTGAAGGTGACTCCAGGATTCACCTTATATATGCCTGGAACCTTTCACACCTTAGCAAGTTCAATCACCAGCACTGATGTCAAACTGCACCAAATGTGTGGCTGAAGCATGCGTGGGAAATATACAAATCAGAATTCATTTTTTTTTTGGCCTATGTCTGGAACTAAAAAAAACATAAGTCATCCGGGATTCATTCTTGGAGGTTCATTTAGCACAACCCTCATGCATTGGTGCAAAGATTTGCCTACTGACAGCGAAAGGCAATTACCTCAGCTAATCTGACTGAACAGTTAACATTTAACGCTTTCTTTCAGAAGTGATAAATCTGGGAAATAGCCAGAGAGGCACACTGGAAAGTTAAGTATTGCTAGAAGAAAAAAGACCAATGTGTATTTTGTTTACAGAATCATAAAAATCATTGTGTGATACAACACCCAAGGAGACCATTCGACCCATCATGCATGTCCTGGCTTTTTGAAATAGCTACCTAATTAGTACCACTCTCCTGCTCCTTTCCCATAGCCCAAGAAACATTTCCTTTTCAAATACCTACCCAATTTCATTTTGAAAATTACCATTTCATCTACTTCTGTCATTCTTTTAGACAACACATTCCAGATCATAACATTTTGCTGCATACATTTTTTTTGTATTTCAATTCATGTCGACTCTGGTTCTTTAGATAATTATCTTAAACTGTGCCCTCTGTTAATGACCTTTCTAACAGTGGAATTAGTTTCTCCTTATTTGCTCAAAGCCTTCAAGATTTTGAACACCTCTGTTAAGTCTCCATTTCTGTTCTAAGGAGAACAATGCTAGGTTCTACAGACTCTTCGCTTAACTGAAGTCCCTCATCTTTAGTAATGTTCTATTAATCTCTTCCATGCCCTCTGTATTGTCTTGATATCGTCCCTGAAATGTGGTGACCAAATTGAACACAATATCCAGTTGAGCCTAACCAAGGTTTTATAAAGGTTTAGTATAACTTCCTTGCTTTTGTATTCTATGCTACTATTTATAAAGCCAAGGGTCCCATATGTTATTTTAATAGGCTTGTCAACTTCTATTAACTTCAAAGACTTGGATATGTACACCCCCCAGTTCTTCCTGTTCCAGCACCTCTATTAGATCAAGTTGACAATCACATGCTACAACAATAATGCAATTGTTGACTAATCACACCAATCAATCACTATCAATTAGTCAACTACAGACCCAGACATTAGGTTAGGAAACTCTCCAGTGGTGAAAAACACTGGGACCCCTTTGTGTCTATAGTCACCTGTTTCTCCCAAGCATACTACACTTACCATATGTCATGTTACAAAAATTAAGTGAATGGTTAACTATGGTGATAGGAGTTTCATGTAAGCATATATGAGGCCATTACCTTTCAACCTAAGAAAGATAAATTGGAGTTAACTATACATGGTGTGGAAATGGTAGGAACTGTAGAGGCGGAAAGAGATTTGGGAGTCCAGGCATACTAATATAACTGGTAGGCAGACACAAAAACAACAAAAAAGGCTATAACATGCTGTCATTTATTGCAAAGGATCTGGATTACAAATAGGAGGGCCTAATGTTTTAATTCTATAGACCATTGGTCAGGCCATATCTGGAATACTGAGATCCATTTTTTCATTCTTTCACGGGATGTGGGTGTCACTGGCTAGACCAGTATTTTTATTGCCCATCCCTAATTGCTCTTGAGAAGGTAGTGGTGAGCTGTCTCCTTGAACAGTGCAGTTGATGTGTGTAGGTACACCCACAGTGTTATTAGTGAGAGAGTTCCAGGATTATGACCCAGCAGCAGTGAAGGAATGGGGATAGAGTTCCAAGTCAGGATAGAGTGTGTCTTGGAGGGAAACTTGCTGGGGCTGGTGTTCCCATGCCTCTGGTGCTCTTGTCGTTCTAGGTGGTAGAGGTCATGAGTTTGGAAGGTGCGGTCGAAGGAGCCTTGGTGAATTTCTGCAATGCATCTGTAGGTGGTGCACACTGCTGTCACTCTGTGTCAGTGGTGGAGGTGTAAATGTTGAAGGTGGTGGATGGGGTGCCAATCAAGTGGGCTGCTTTGCCCTGGATGTTGTTGGAGCTGCAGTCAACCAGACAAATGAAGACTTTTCTATCACACTCCTGACTTGTACTTTGTAGATGGTGGACAAGCTTCATAGAGTCAAGGGGTGAGTTACTCTCCATAGAATTCCCAGCCTCTAACCTGTCCTTGTAGCCACAGTTACAGTTGAGTTCAGTTTCTGGTCACTGGTAACCTCCAGGATGTTGATAGTGGGGCATTCAGCGATGGCAATGCTGTTGAATAGCAAGGGGAGATGGTTAGATTATCTCTTGTTGGAGATGGTCATTGCCTGGCACTTGTGTGATGTGAATGTCACTTGCCACTTATCAGCCCAAGCCTGAAGGTCTTGGTGCATATTGGCATGGATTGCTTCAGTAACTGAGAAGTTGTGAATGGTGCTGAACATTGTGCAATCATCAGTGAACATCCCCACTTTTAACCTTATGATGCAGAGAAGGTCATTGATGAAGCAGCTGAAGATGGTTGGGCTTCTAGGACACTACCATGAAGAACTCATGCAGTGATGTCCTGGGATTGAGATGATTGATCTCCAACAACCACAACCATCTTTCTTTGTGCAAGATATGACTGAAACTATTGGTGAGTTCTCCCCCTGATTCTAATTGATTCCAGTTTATGGCTCCTTGATGTCACACTCAGCCAAATGCAGCCTTGATGCCAAGGGTAGTCACTGTCTCCTCACCTCTTGAGTTCAGCTCCTTTGTCGATGTTTGAACTAAGGCTGCAATGAGGTCAGGAGCTGAGTGGCCCTGGGAGAACCCAAACTGAGCCTCAGTAAGCAGGCCGTTTCTGAGTAACTGTTGCTTGATAGCACTGTTGATGACTCCTTCCATCACTTTATTGACGTTCGAGCATAGACTGATGGGGTGGTTATTGACCACCCTGCACCTCAGGAGGAATATAATGGGTGCAGTGTAGAGTGACCAGCATGATAACATGGCTTAGAGGGCTAAATGATGAAGACACATTGCATAAACTTGATTTGTAGTTCCTTGACTATAGAGCATTGAGGGATTACCTGATTGAGGCACCTCAGGATTTGATGCAGGGGAACAATTTCCTCTGGTGGGTGAATCAAGCAAAAGGGGACAAAATCTTACACTTAGAACCAAATCATTTAAAAGGGGAATCGGGGAACACTTTTTCACACAAAAGGTAGTAGAAATCTGGAATTCTCTCCCTGAAAAGGCTGGGAGAATTGAAACTTGCCAAACTGGGAACAATAGATTTTTGTCTGTGTTATATTGAACTAAATAAGGTAGGTAAACGGAGTTGGGATATAGATAAATCATGATTGAGTTGAATGACAAAGCAGGATCTAGGCACTGGATGGCTTACTTCTGTTCCTATGTCTTAAATCACTTATACACTGAATCCCAAAATATTATTTCCTGATAATCTACTTATGTGCATATGAATTAAGCAACACTTCATACTTGCATTGTTTCCCAAGAAAACCTGTTCCAGAGATTCACTATTTGTTTGCTAAAATAAAAGCCTTTCTTTTCACAGAGGGGTGGGGAACTCATAGTCGGTGATAAACCTGGAAAAACCAGAATCATGGAGGTCCTATTGACTTCATTTAAATAGACCTCTCCAGAGTGCCACCTGACACACAGTCATATTGACCACCTGGCAGTGGGAGAAAGCACACAGGAGCAGGACGCTGCAGCTTGGGACTCGTGTAAACAGTCCCCAACAACATTGGAGGGTGGAAGGCTCTGGGCAGGATCAGGATGGGGGGATGTCAGTGGCAAGGATCTGGAAGGGGAGGGTGAGCTCTGTGACAGACAGAGGGAAAGAAAGACCTGTCAAAGATTGAGAGGCTCAGGGCTTCCTTGGGAGACCTGGATGAGAACTCATGCTTCTGCCTCCCAAGGAAACCTAAAATAAAACTTATAAACTTAGCTTCCGGTGCTCTTTTGTCCTAGATCAGGTTCCCAGCAGGTTTTGCCTAATGGAGAAGTTCACATTGCTCCCTGCATTCAGGCCTCAGGTTGAAATTGCAGGTTAAGTCCTGATAACATCATCAGACCTGATATGTATAACACCATAAGACGTAAGGGCAGAAGTAGACCATTCGACCCATCGAGTCCATTCTGCCATTCAATAACTGATCTGATAGCTGATCTGATAATCCTCAATTCAACTTTCTTGCCTTCTCCCCATAACCCTTGATTCCCTTACTGATTAAAAATCTGTCTATCTCAGCGTTGAATATACTTAACAGCCCAGCCTCTACAGCCCTCTGCGGGAAAAAAATCCACAGAGTCACTACCATCGGAGAGAAGAAATTCCTCCTCATCTCTGTTTTAAATGGGTGACCCCTTATTCTGAGATTATGCCCTCGGTCATAGACTCTCCCACAAGGGGAAACAACTTCTCAGTATTTACCCTGTCAAGCCCCCTAAGAATCTTATATGTTTCAATAAGGTTGCCTCTTGTTCTTCTAAACTCCAATGAGTACAGGCCTAACCTAGTCAACCTCTTTTCATAAGAAAATCCCTCCATACCAGGGATCAACCTAGTGAACCTTCTCTGGACTGCCTCCAATGCCAGTATATATTTCCTTAGATAAGGGGACCAAAACTGTTCACGGTATTCTAGGTGTGGTCTAACGAGTGTTTTGTATACTTCCCTATTTTTATTCTCCTTTTTCTTTGAAATAAAGGCCAACATTCTATTTGCTTTCCCTATTACCTGCTGAGCTTGTATGCTAGTTTTTTGTGATTCATGCACGAGGACCCCCAAATCTCTCTGTGCTGCAGCTTTCTTCAGTCTTTCTCCATTTAAATCATATTCAGCTCCTCTATTCTTCCTGCCAAAGTGCATAACCTCACATTTTCCCACATTATATTACATCTGCCAAATTTTTGCCCACTCACTTAACCTGTCTATATCCCCCTGTAACTCTTTGTGTCATCCTCACCACTTGCCTTCTCACTTATTTTTGTGTCATTCGCAAATTTGGCAATGGTACATTCACTTCCCTCATCCAAGTCATTAATATGTAAATAATTGTGGCCCCAGCACTGATCCCTGATCTCTAGTTACAGGAAGCCATCCTGAAAATATCCCCTTTATCTCAACTCTCTGTCTTCTATTAGTTCACCAATCCTCTATCCATGCTAATATACTACCCCCAAAACCATGGGTTCTTATCTTATTAAGTAGCCTTATGTTTGGTACCTTATCGAATTTGGAAATCCAAATATATTATTATATCTACTGGTTCCCCTTTATCTATCCTGCTTGTTAAAGTAGTACCCCACTTATTTCTTGTGGTGGCTGAGGGGAGATTTGATTGAGGTGTATAAAATTATGACAGGTTTACATATTGTTGACAAAGAAAAGTTGTTCCCACTAACTGATGGTACAAGGACAAGGGGACACAGATTTAAGATCTTGGGCAAAAAATACAGGTGAGATGTAAGAAAGAACATTTTTATGCAGCGAGTGGTAATGACCTGGGACTTGTTGCCTATGAGGCTGGCAGAAGTGGAGATGATCAATGATTTCAGAAGGAAATTTCAAAAGGGAAATAAACTTGCAGGGCTACAGGGATAGAATGGGAAAAATTGGAATGACAAGATTGCCCTACAGAGAACTGGCAGCATAGCCACCATCTGTGTTGTTATGCCTTTCTGACTCTATTACCCCTCAATGTAGCTCCTAGTTCATTGTACTGTCCAAATAGGGCCTCTTGCTCACTCTTCTCTACGTTATTGGTCTTAACATGGATCACAAAGTCTGGACCCTCCCCCTCCCTATTAATAACCCTTTCAAGCTGTTTTGAGATGCTCCTCATCCTAGTACCTGGTAGGCAACATACCATGTGGGACTCTCGATCCTGCTCGCAAAGGATGTTATCTGTCCCCCTAATTATTGACTCTCACATAGCTACTACATTATATTTCTCTTCCTTCTCCCCCTCCTCCCTCTTTGGTCAACCTCCTGTTCCAAGATGCCATGGCTAGCATTCTGGCTGGCCTTCAGACAATCATTACCCTTATCCTCGCTGGCAGCAAGTACATTGTACCTATTGAATAGTACCACTGTGTCTGTGGTTCCTTATTCTCAATCTCACTTATGTTCTGCTTAATCTATACACTCATGGCCACACAAACCCTGTTCTGACCCTGCACTTTTCAAGGTGCAACTGAGAGCTGAAGCAAACTGTCCAGTTACTTCTCTCCCTCCCTTGCATGGCAGCATGTATCCAACTTGCATTCTGGCTCAATGACTCTAAGCCAGAAAGATTCAAAATAGAGACATCTACTGAAAATGTATTAACTTGGGGCAGTCTTGCTGTCCACAAATTTCTACATGCTGCAGTCCAAACACACAATCTGTTCTGCCACATCTTGACTGTTTACGCCATTTTTTTCTGTGATTCTGCTGGTCTTCTGTGGAGCTCTGACAGAAGACTGGATGAACCCCATGGAATTTCAGGGATAATTCTGATGAAAGGCCACAGACCTGAAAGGTTAACTGTGTTTTTCCCTCCAAAATTCTGCCAGATCTGCTGAATATTTCTAATGTTTCCTGTTTTTAATTCAGATTTCCAGCATTTGTAGCATTTTGTGCTGTGATGGAATTTCTGCACCTTGGTGTTTGTTTCACGGATGATATTACTAAGCACTTGGAAAAGTGTAAGTTAATTGGGTCCAGTCAACATGGATTTCATGCTTGATGAACAAATTCTTTTAAGAAACTATCAATAATGGAAAGAAAGCAGATGTGATTTATATAGATTTTTTTTTAAATTGAACAGGTAGCATAAAAATGACCTGACTTCAAAATTGAAAGAATATCAAAATTTGCGAGCAATACCAAAGCAGTGAGTTTGGCACTTTATGACAAGGGCTGTGAATAACTGCAGGACATAGATAGGTATGAGATGCATAGATAAAAGATAGATGTGCTCAATATAGAAAATGTGAAGTGATATATTTTGGAAATGGTAATAGTGAAAGGAAATGTATCTTACATAGCAATGTTTAAAATTTAGAAGAGCAAAGTGATAATGGTGTGCTGGTATACAGCTTATTAAAAATAGCAGCATCAATCAGTAAGCTCATTAAGTGTAACTGGAATTCCTGACTTTGTACCCATGGACATAGGATACAACAGAAAGGAGGAATCTTCAATTTGTACAAGCCCTCAGTTTAACAAAATCAGGAATTCCAGTAGTACTGCAGTTGGAATAGTGTGCAGTTTTGGGATCCCATTATACAAAGGATATAAAAGCAATGTAAAAAGTGCACTGCAGCTTCACTAGTTTGATGGAGTTACATCTAGTAAGAGAAATTTGAGAAATTGGTGCTTCAGTCAACAAAGCTGAGTAGGTTTAATGAATGATTTAATAGAAGGCTTCGAGACTGTTCAGGATTATGAACAGGCAAATAGTTATAGGTTGTCTTTGCTGGTTGGCAAGACAGAAAAAAAGAAGGCACAAATTCAATATGGCTCACAAAATAAATTTTAAAAAAGCTTATAAAAAATCTTAACACAAATAGTGGCTAGAATGTGAAATAATATACCAGCAGGCCATTATTGAAGCAGAATGCACAGGGATGGATTTTCTCATCTGGATGTGTAGTTTATGAAGTGAATCGCACAGTTTGTACCCAATTTCCCATGATAAGCTTGTTATCAGAATTATGCGTGACTTCAGGGTCAGATATGGACATGTACAGAATGAAGAGATACTGTGCAATTGGGACTAAAACTCACAAGAACCTAAATGCCGGCAGGAAGAAAAAAAACTTGAGAAATGGCTGAACAAGGACGCCACTTTGTACACTTTACGTAAGCTTCCATTCATGCACTATTACTTGAAAAAATTTGGATGCACATTTTATATGAATGCAAATACCCTCATTTGGGGGAGACTGAACACCCAGAGGTCATGGTCCACATTAGGGCCAATGACATAGGTAGGATAAGGGATGAGGTCATGAAAGCAGATTTTAGGGAATTAGAAGGGGAATTAAAAATCAAGACCTCAAGAGCAGTAATCTCAGGATTTCTCCCAGTGCCACGTGCTAGCGGGCATAAGAATAGGAAGATTGTTTAACACGTGGCTGGAGAAGTGGAGTAGGAGGGAGGGCTTTAGATTTCTGAGGCATTAGGACCAGTTCTGGGGCAGGTCGGACCTGAAGGATGTGTTACACCTTAACAGGACTAGGACTAATGTCCGCAAGATGAGGTTTTCTAGTGCTGTTGGGGAGGGTTTAAACTAGATTAGCAAGGGGATAGGAATCTGAGGGGAAGTTCAGTGTGGAGAGGAGAAGAACTGGCAATCGTTAGTAGGGGAGTATTAACTGATAAGGAAGATATATCAGAGAGTAGTATCAAGATAGATAGAATATTTAGAGAGTTTGATAGAATTAGAGTAGGCAATAGTAAGTCATTAGATCGATTCAGAGTAAGGGGGAAAGTAAAAAAAGCCTAAACCAGGGCTAATATGCATGTATATGAATGCATGGAGTGTAGTTAATAAGATTGGGAAATTACAGGCACAGGTTGACAAATGGAATTATGCTATTATTGCTATAACAGAGTCTTGGCTCAAAGAAAGGTGGAACTGGGCATTAAATATTCCTGGGTACAAGGAGAGACAGGAAAGGAAGAAAAGGGATGAGGGAATGGCAGTATTGATTAAAGATGGCATTACAGTACTGGAGAAAGAGGACGTTCCAGAGGGGTCAAGGATGGAATCTCCCTGGCTATATGTGGTATTCTGAGATGTAATACACCTTTAAGAGAATGTGAGCAGATTGACCACCTGACTGTAAGACCCAGTAGCTATGTAGCGCGGGCTACTATGTTAATGCTAGTCTAGAGTAGGATCTGTTTGGAGAAGCACACATCATGTTAGTGCTCTGCTGTCTGTGTTTCATATCAGTCTCTGTTTCTGCAGTATATTGTAATCGACTCACTTGCCAACAGATAAGAGGGCAACCAGTTTGCGAGCAAAGTGACCCCATAGTAAAACATAACTGGCGACAAGGCAAAACACGACCAGTCGACGACACCAAGGAAAGCCGTGAAAACTCAACTGTAGTGAATCAGCCGTGCTTCGCATGCCGATTGTAAGTACATTACAATTGTAAGCCCTCACCATAGTCGTCAAAGTTATCTTCCTCCACTATGCCACAATTTGGCCGCATCGAACCATTTGATCAGACCACCGATGACTGGTCACATTATATTGAACATGTTTTTCTTTTTGGCCAACGACATACCGGGAGAGGAGAAGAGGTGGGCAATCCTCTTATCGACATGTGGCAGGAAAACATAAGGCCCTAATTCGTAGTCTAACAGCACTCAATGCCCCAGATTTCAAGAACTTTGATGAGTTGGTGAATCTAGTGAAAAGCCATTTTCAGACGAAACCCTTGGCAGCAAGGCAGCGTTTTAAATTCACTTCGAAATGCCGCGCCCCTGGAGAGGCAGTCGCTTGCTATGTAGCAGCCTTAAAACAACTGCCAGAGCACAATGAGTTCGGGGCATCGATTAATGACATGTTAAGAGACCGATTAGTGTGTGGGATTAACAAAGATGCCTTTCAAAAAAGGTTGTTGTCAGAAACAAATTTAGACTTCAGCAAGGCGCTGGAGTCGGTGCTCGCAATGGAAAGTGCAGTCGGGGACGCAGAAGAAATCAAGGAAGCACAATATGGTGCCATTCTTCACATCGGGAGGGAGCCTAGAAATGGCGCGGAAGCGCAGGTGGGAAACAGCCGCTATTAACAGACCAGCAAAAAGCAATGGTTTAACAGATAGCAACACTAATAATAGCATAATTGGAACCAGACAGCCTGCAAACAAACGACAGTTTAGAAAAACCGAGTGTTTATACTGTCATCGCAATGGGCACATTATGCGATATTGTAAAGAAAGATTGAGGCAAAATTTCAAACAAAAAAAGCAGAAGCCTTGACATTTATGTAATGGAGGAACCAGAAGAAACAGAGTCAGATATTTACTCGTTACACAACTTGAAAATGGATAAAACAGAGAAGTCAACAGAAATTCCATTTGAATGGAGGTGGATACAGGCACATCCATGACAGTCATAGGGGAACACATGAATGGAGGAGCTCACTCACTAAAGCTGGAAAACTCAGATGCCAGATTAAAGACGTATACAGGCAAAGACTTAAGAGTGAAAGGTATAAGCAAGGTTCCTGCACAATATAGAAGCTAGTCTGCTAATCTACCTCTCGTGGTGATAGCAGGCAGAGGACCGAGTCTCCTCGGAAAAAAACTGGTTAAGAGAGATTAATCTTGAGAGACTACTGAGATCTCAATCAGAGGCAGGAAATATTGCTGCTTGAAAAAAGGAGCATGTAAAGGCTAAACAAAAGGAATCATAGAGCTGATGCTTTAGGACAGAGTTCGAGTTGAAGTCAGTAATCTCCAAAAAGAAAAAGAAAACATGCTGAAGGACTTTCGCATATTGCAAGATTCCCTCAGATCCCAATTTGTACCACTAAAAAGGTATGAGGAAGAACAGGAAGAATTCCGTATATCTCTGGCCGAGAAAACGCAACAATACTTCATTCTCCAGGAAACAACTAACAACTATAAAAAACAAATGGAAGAGCTGAAGAACCAGCTATGCAAAAGCCAAGAAGCCTTAAAAACAGAGACCCAAGTTTTCAAAGGAGCTGACAGATGAGGAAATGCTTGAAGACTCAACCACCGAGTTCACTCAGGTTGAGCTCATACCTGAGCCTAGTCTGGCCGATAGGGAAGTTGAAGAGGAAGCCGAGATTAAAGTCAGCGCTGCCAAGAAGAAAACCCATCAAAAGAAGACATGTAGGAAGAGAAAGCAAAATTATTAACAAGGCCCCAATTTTTTTTTTTGCACAACAGGAAGCTGATCATTTTGTGTTAAATTTAGCCTTGCCCAACATCCTGATTCTCAGAACCTGCCTCATAGCTGCCCTTCACATTCTTGAACTTGGAAGAGAGGGGCAGCAGGAGTGCATGCAATTGGGCTTGAAAGGGGATGATGACATTCCACAGGAAGAAGGAACTCCTCTTGCTTTGGAAGTACCTGTGGGACCCATTGAGCCAGAGAGAGTCGAAGAGGCAAACTTACATGTTCCTACTGGGGTGCCTGGTGGACAGACAACCCCTGAGAGGGAAGCCTCAGATAAATCATCCGAAGTTGTAGAACTATGATGGTCAACACGTTTGAAAAGCCTCCTGAGAGACTGAGTTTGTAAATAGTTAATACACTGTAAAATGTACTTTCAAGTAAAGGGGGAGGGATATGGTAATCTGAAGTGTAATACACCTTTAAGAGAATGTGAGCAGATTGACCACATGACTGTAAGACCCAACAGCTGTGTAGTGCTGGCCACCATGTTAATGTTAATCTAGAGTAGCGTCGGGTTGGAGAAGCACACATCATGTTAGTGCTCTGTTGTCTGTGTGATTAAATAGTATGTGCTTCATTTTATGTTGGTCTCTGCATTTGCAGTGTATGGTAATCAACTCACCTGCCGACAGATAAGTGGGCAACTGGTTCGCGAGCAAAGCGACCCTATAGTGGAACATAACACTAGAGGAAAGGAATTAAAAAGGTGCAATAATATAGACCACCAACTAGTGGAAGGGATGTAAAGAAACAAATCTACAATGAAATTACAGAGAGGTGCAAGAATTATAATGGGGGACTTCAATTATCCAAATATAGACTGGGATAGGAATAGTGCAAAGGGACATGAGGGGCAAGAGTTCCTGGAATGTGTTCAAGATAATTTTCTGCAGCAATATGTTTCTGGTCCAAAGAGAGAGCAGGCACTGTTGGACCTGGTTCTGGGGAATGAATTGGCCCAAGTGGATCAAATAGCAGTGGGAGAGCATTCAGGGAACATCACAGGCAGAGTTAAGGTATATTCCCTTGAACGGGAAAGGTAGGACAAATAAAACCAGAGCGCCCTGGATCACGAGAGAGATAGAGGTGAAGATGAAAAGGAAGAAATGCGCTGATGACAGATGTCAGGTAGAAAATACAATAGAGAATCAGGCTAAATATCGCCCAGAGGGGCGGTGAGAAAACTAATAAGAAAAGCAAGGAGAGAGCATGAAAAGAGACTAGCAGCTCAGATAAAAGTGAGTCCCAAGGTCTTCTATAAGTATATATATTAAAGGAAAGGATAGGGCCGATTAGGGATAAAAAAAGGAGACTTGCACGTGGAGGCAGGAGAAATAGAGAAGGTATTAAACGAGTGCTCTGCATCTTTCTTTACAAAGGAAGAAGATGCTACCCAGGCTGAGGTGAGAGAGAAGGTAATTGGTAAACTAGATGAATTTACAATTGAGAAGCAGGTGGTGTTAGAAAGGCCATCTTTACTTAAAATAGACAAGGTACCAGGACTGGATGAGATGCATCCAAGTGTACTGAGGGCAGTGAGAGTGGAAATTGCAGAGGCACTAGTGATAATCTTCCAGTCTTTCTTAGACACAGGGTAGGTGCCAGAGGACTGGAGAATTGCGAGTGTTACGCCCTTGTTCAAAAAGGGGTGCAACGATAAAGCCGGCAACTACAGTTTGACTTTAGTGGTATGGAAACATCTGGAAACTATATTTTGGAACAAAATCAATAGTCACTTAGACAACTGCAAGATAATTAAAGAAGGCCAGCATAGATTAATTCAAGGAAAGTCATGTTCAACTAACTTCTTGGATTTTTTAAGGAGGTAACAGAAAAGGTGGCTAAGGGAAATGCTGTTGATGTGGTGTATATGGATTTTCAAAGGGCATTTGATACAATGCCACACAACGGACTTGTGAGCAAAATTCTAGCTCATGGAATAAAAAGGACAGTGGGCATTTGGATAAGAAATTGGCTGAGTGACAGGAAACAAAGAGTAGTGGTTAATGGATGTTTTTCAGTTTGGAGGAAGGTTTGTAGTGGAGTTCCCCAGGGGTCAGTGTTGGGACCCTTGCTGTTCCAGATATATATTAATGACCTAGACTGTGGTGTTCAAGCAGGGCATGATTTCAAAATTTGCAGATGATATGAAGATTGGAATTGTTATAAACAGTGATGAGGATAGTTCTGAGCTTCAAAAGGACGTAGACATGTTGGTGGATTGGGCAAACAAGTGGCCGATGAAGTTCAAAGCAGAGAAGTGTGAGGTGATTCATTTTGGCAGGAAAAATATGGAGAGATGGTTTAAAATAAAGTGGGAAACTCTAAAGGAGGTGCAGGAACAGAAGGTCCTCGGTTTATGTGTAAATAAGTCATTGAAGATGACAGGGCATGTTGAGAGAGCAGTTAATAAAACATTTAGTATCTTCTTAGGCTTTATTAACGGGGGCTTTGAGTACAAGAGTAAGGAGGTCATGTTGAACTTGTGTAAGACACTTGATAGGCCTTATCTGGAGTATTGTGTTCAGTCCTGGGTGCCATACTTGAGGAAGGATGTGAAAGCATTGGAGAGAGTACAGGGGAGATTCACAAGAATGATTCCATGGATGAAGAACTGCAGCTATGAATAGATTTGAGAGGTTGGGACTGTTTTCTTTGGAGAAAAGGCGGCTGAAAGGAGATTTGATAGAGGTATTCAAGATCCTGAGGGATTTGGACAGGGTAAAGAGTGAGAAACTGTTCCCACTCAAGGGAGCATCAGGAACTAGAGAGCAATAATTGGCAAAGGAGCAAAAGTGAGGAAAAAAAATTTCACCCAGAGGATGGTTGAACTTCCTGCGAGGTGGTGGAGGCAGGTATTCAAAAAGGAATTGGATGGCTATGTGCAAGGTTACGGGTTAAGGCAGGGGAATGGGACTAGGTTGAAGGCTCTTTCAGACAGCCAGTGCAGACTCGATGGGCCAAATGGCCTCCTGCGCTGTAAAGATTCTGTGAATTATGAATAAAAGTTAGAAAATATACTGCAGACTACTGTGGGCGGGCGGTCGGGGGGATGGGGTTGTGGGGGAGGGGGAGGGGTGGGGGGAGGGGTGCGGCGGGGATGCCTTATATATGGTGATGAAGGCCCTGTCTGTTTTAAGTTATCACTTCCTGCCATTAATGCTTTATGTACCAGAAATAGGTATGCGATATAAAGTGAGCAGAGATCTGACTAACAAATCCAGTGAAAAGAGGAAGTAGTTAGTTTGTGAAAAAAGTGTAAAATTCAAGATTGGGGAAAGAAGCAAGCGAGTACAACTATATTAGGTAGGCCAGGTTGAGAAAAGCACCACCATGAACTTCGTAAGTGGATGGCCTGTTTTGGTGCCGCAACATTCTATGATTCCATCAATTGTATTTGTTGTCTTTGGGATAGAGAAGTTTAGCATGATGTAATGAAAGTTTCCAAGATTATGGAGGGAATTAACAAAAAAAAAATGCAGGCAGTCTTGGATGAAGGGCCTGAGCATATTGTAGCAAAATTTGCTGATGATACAAGGATAACTGGAAAAGCAGGTTGTGAGGAGGATACAATCTGCAAAGAGATACAGATAGGTAAAGTTAATGGACAAAAATTTAATGGTGGAGAATAGTGTGGACAAATGCAAGGTTATCCACTTTAGTAATATGCCTTTAAGGGATAGCAGCAAGATATCAATAGAAGGGAAATGTGCTCTGTGATCCAGTCTTAGGTCAGGATTTTCTGGCCCTCTCTTGGCGGGACCTGCCGCAGGAGATTCAGCGGTCCAGCCACAAGACCATTGACTTTTGCTGGGGTTGGACGAACCTGGTGGTGGGCAGGGCCATAGAATCCTGCCCATAGTTTCATTTTTGTTTTGAGCAGAGCATACACACACAGCTCTGATGTAAGCACGCTTTATACCTATGTATAACTGTTGTCATGGGCCTAGTCTTAATAAATGAACTCACAATGTGTTTACCCAATCCCTTATGAGTGATTAATGATTATATCATTATAATAACATGACGATAGGAAAAATAGAACAGCATACTATTTTTTTTAATGGAGAGAGACTGCAGACTACTGCAGTGCAAGGGAATCTTAGTGTCCTTGTACCTGAAATACAAAGCGTTAGCACGCAGATAGAAATTAGGAAGGCAAATGGAATGTTGTCCTTTATTGCCAGGGGTTTGGAGTATAAAAGTAGAGACGTCTTGCTACAATTGCCAGCCCTCAAATACTGCTTACAGTTTTGGCCTCCTTATTTAAGGTGGGATATACTTGCATTGGTGGCAGTTCATAGGAGGTCCGCCAGGTTGATTTCTGGGATGAAGTGGTTGTTTTATGAAGGAATGTTGAACAGGTTGGGTCTAGACTTACTGGAGCTTAGAAGAACGAGAGGTGATCTTATTGAAAGATATAAAATCCTGAGGGGGCTTGGCAGGGTAGATGTTGAGAGGATATTTCCCCTTTTGGGGAATCTAGAACTACGGAATACATTTTCAAAATAAGGGGCTGCCCATTTAAGATACAGATGAGGAGTAATTTCTTCTCTCAGAGGGTAATGAACCTTTTAAATTCTCTACCCAAGACAGTTGGGAAGGCTGAGTCATATTTAGGGGGAGATCGTGGCATAGTGGTATTGTCACTGAACTAGTACCACAGACCCATGGTTATTCTCTGGGGACCTGAGTTTGAATCCCACCATGGCAGGTGGTGGAATTTGAATCCAATAAATGTCTGGAATTAAAATCTAGAACTAATGTCAATTTTCATTAAAAAACCATCTGGTTCACTTTAGGGAAGGAAATCTCCTGTCCTTACCTGATCTGGCCTATATATAATTCCAGATCCACAGCAGTGTGGTTGACTCTTATAAGCCCTCTGAAATGGCCTAGATAGCCACTCAGTTTCTCAAGGGCAGTTAGGGATAGGCAATAAATGCTGGCCTAGCCAGCGATGCCCATGAACAAAAAAAAATATTCAAAGGCTGAGTTTGAAAAAAATCTGAAGATGGGTTATAGGGAACAGGCAGGAAAGTGGAGATGAGGCTAAGATCAGATCAGTCATGATCTTATTGAATGGCGGAGCAGACTTGAGGAACCATCTGAACTACTGCATCTTATCTCTTAAGTTTTTGTGTTCAGATGTTTTACTGTGAAATACCAAGAAACATGAGAATGTGTAAGAGAAGCCAGGGAGAATAGAGTTGGGAAATGAGTTGCCAAAGAAAGTAATTAAATTAGAGAGTAGAAACAGGCTCAAGGGATAATTGGATGTGTTTTATGCATAGGAACAGGAGTAAGCCATTTACTCATTGAGCCTGTTTCAATGAGATCATGGCTGATCTGCAGCCTAACTTCATATACCTGCCTTTGTCCCTTATCCTTCAAATCCTTCAGTTACCAAAAAAGCTATGAATCCCAGTTTTAAAATTAAGGCTAGAATTTTATGTTGCAGGATCGGGTGCATGGCCAACCCGACCTCACGTGAAATCGCGTGAGAAAACATTGGCTGTGTGTCTCAATGACATCATGCCATATTACGCTTCTGACTCCCACGCATGCCCACTGACAATTAAATGGACAATTAAGCCCATTAAAAAGGCAATTGATTGAAACGTTACGTGGCCTGTGAAATTTTGCAGTCTGCGCTCGGCCAGGCAGCCATCCGGTTTTTAAGTGATACTCAATCCAGGGTGGGATAAAAGTCAACCAGAGCCGTGGCTATGTGAGTTGGTAGACGTTTAGGTGAGAGTTGGTTGTAGGTGCTTTTCTGACAGTTATTTGCTTTTTCTGTGTTTGGAGGACTATTTGGCTTATAAGCTATCTTAGAGGCTTTCTACCGAATGCACCCTTCAGGGCATTATCCTGTGCCATCTGTATGCCAGCAAATGGGGATTGTCTACTCCACTGGAGGGACCTCTTCCTCTGAGAAGGAGAGGGCCAGAGGGAGAGGAGGGCTGATGTCCACAGGCAGCATCCCAAAAGGCTACCTGTGGGAAGAGAGGCGCAGCCACATTGAGTGCAGGGCCAGCATAAAGTCCAAGGTGGAAGGGTCTGCAGAAGATGCCGTCATCCTGCAGCCAGAGTCAAAAAGCAGCGCTCCAGCTACCTAGAACATGTTCAAGGTCCAGTGCCGAAGGAGGCTCTGCCTCTCTAGGGACACTGTGATCTCCATTTGCCACTTGATTGGACCACAGATCGCCTCAAACTGTGTTGGTGGCCACTCTATGCCTGTGACTTTTTCAGCCTCCAGTTCTTTCCAAGGGTCAGTGGGTGATCTATATGATGTTTTCCAATGTGCTGCCCACAGCTGATCACTGACCCTCTGTTCAGACAGGTCAGGAACTTCATTCATTTCCAGACCAATGAAGCCAGCCAGGCTGAAAGAGTCAGAGGCTTTGTTGCAATTGCTGGGTTCCCCTGCATCCAAGGAACCATAGACTGTATTCATGTGGCCATAAAGGTGCCAGGTGAGCCAGGTGCCTTCATCAACAGAAAGGTCTTCCACTCCATGAACGTCCAGATTGTTTGTGACCACAAGACACAGATTTTGCAGGTCTGCACCCAGGTACTCTGGCAGTTGCCATGATGTGTACATCTTGCAACACTTACAAATGCCAAGACTATTCATCACTCCAGCTCAGTTGGATGGTTGGCTGCTGGGTGACAAAGGCTATCCCCTGAAAGGGTGGCTCATGACGCCAATCAGATACCCAAGGACAGAAGCGGAGGACAGGCACAATCAAAGTCATGCCTCTATAAGGGCAGTAATTGAGAGGACCATTGGGCTGCACAAGATGAGGTTCCAATGCCTGGATCGATCAGGGGAGCACTGCAAAATCCTCCAGAGCGCGAATCGCTTATTGTCATTGTGTGCTGCACTTTGCACAATTTGGCTCTGTCAAGAGGTACTCAGCTCCCCAGGTTCGAGAGGACGACTCAACTGATGGATCTGATAAAGAGCCGGAGGAGGCCCAGGATGAGGACGTGGCTGCAGAAGTGAGGAGCCTTGTGGGAGGCAGAGAAACCTTGATTCTCCGTTCTTTTGGCCAGGCATCCAAGGCAGGGCTTGAAAGTGAGAACAAAGGTGACTCCTCCTTATTGAGTATTCCTGATGAGGTCATCCTGTGACCCTTATGTCAAGTAATGACCTCTTGAAATAAAGTTTGCAGCTCTTCCTGTCTGTCACAAGCCACTCCCATGCCCAACACCAGTGAGAAACATGAAGCACATTCAGACCATGACACATAATGACATCTTTAAATGGTGGTGATGTTTATACAATTTTAACATGGAACACGTTCAACTGAAGGTATATCACCTGTGACAAACCCTCTTGTGTTTATAGTGTTGTAAACTTCTACTTGCGAGTGTTACATGTTGGTGCCTCCCCCCCCCCTACCCCTCGCACCTCACTGGCAGCAGCATTAGAGGCAGCTTGCTGACTGTGATGTCCTGTTGGCCCTGATGATCTTGGCGGACGTCCTCTGACTGACAGAGCCTGTGCAGGCATCGCCTGGGAGGGAACGTCCAGCGCCAAGGCTGGGCACACCTCAGTCATCGTGGCCTCATTAGATGCCATGGGCACTACAGAGGGGCAGAGAAGCTACTGCCTTCATCTGGAGTGCCCTGAGAGGAGTCCACAGATGCGACATGTGGCTGGTCTGCCAGCGTGAGGTTGGTTTGAACCTCCCTACTCAGCCTTGATGGACAGGCACATCTGGCAGTGAGCTGCTGAGATCACTGCCAGTGAGTGGGTTTTAAGGTCCGAGTTCAGCCCCAGAAACCCCCGATTCTGGTCCTGGAGCTGCCTTTGAATGAGACTCGGCACTCTCTCAATGGAGGAGGCTGTGCACCCAGAGCTCCGGGTCAATGTAGAGCTCAGGCTTTGAATGGACTCCTCGAAGACAGAGACCATGGGATACAGACCCTCAGGAAAGCCCGTCAGATCCTCACGCACATTCTGCTGGATATCCAGCATCTGCAGCCTGATGGACAACTCCAGAGGCTCATTATCTGCCTCGGACTCAGCATCGTCCTTGTCCCCAGCAAGTAGATTGACTGCCAATGCCCTGGGCACTCTCTGCTTCCACTAGCTCCTCGTCCGAGTGTGATGTCCCTTCATCACTGTGCACTACCAACTGATCCAATGAGCTATTGCCCATCAATGTGTCTGTATCTGTAATGGTGCTTGGTTCAGAGAGATGATGTGACACAGGTGCATCTGTCCGCACCTCCTCCTCGGGTGTCAAGAGAGAGTCCTCAGGGTCTATCGGGCATTGTGAGGATGGTACATCTGAGGGAGGAAGAGAATATATCAGTTGATTACATTGTAACAAAGTGACTGTGCATGAACTACAGTTGCTTGTCAGAATGGACAGCTGCCTCACTGAGGCATTGTGATTGGACGAGCAACAGGGGCTCTTGATTTGAGCTTCTCATTGGAGATGCCACAATCACATTTTTTTACACAATTTCCCAGTCCCTCACCTGTCCACTGGACTCTTACCTTCGTCCGAGATCCCTGCCTCTCCGTGACCTGTGGACCTTGCTCCACATTCGCATTTCATGTCCAGTGCATCCATCTCGAACTTGGAAAGTATCAGTATGTTGGGGACCCCACCACCTGTTCATGCACGCTCCAGTGTATTATGGATTCTCTTGTCCTGTACAGGCAAAAGTGCATTCATTAGTGCATCCTCTACCTGCCACACCATCCCAGCCTTGCAAGCACCCCCCCCACCCCAAGGAGACCCAGGTTGAGGAACCCGTCAGATTTGCACAACTCACCCTTCTATACACACAAGGCAAGTTGGCACATCTTCCAGCCTTGGCACACAGTGGGGTATGTGCCATTTCGCACTCTGCATCTCAGACACTTGAGTGCCATGATGAATGGCCACCCTCCAAGACATTGAAACACAGTTCCATGCCAAGATGGTACTCACCCTTGTGGAACGTAGAAGATCATTGAGTCATTTCCTGCTCTGCATCCATGTGTGGCGCACAACATCATGCCTGCTCACCTGGGCAACCACCACCGCCCAGGCCTTCTTCGCCTCCTCTTGCCATCCCGTGGCATGAGTATGTCATGCTAGGCACTCACGGCCTCCATTAGAGCATGCAGGCACTCTTCAGAGAATCAGGGTGCAGAGTGCCCACTGCCATTGCCCTCCCACCTGGCGTGCCCAGTGGGTGCTGAGGCCATCACTCTTGCCAAGCATACAATCTTGCAATCTCTCGTTGACAGCTCCCTAAGGTTCCTCCCCAACTCCTGGCAGTCTTAACGGAGCTGCACATGGTCTTTAGGTCTTTTAAATGCCCCCTCCTGGTATTTACAAGATGCCCGCCCCCACCGGCAGTGCTGAGCCAATGTCCAGATGAGCTTCACACTGGCCGTCCTTAATTGGCCAGCCAGCATGGCCAATGCGGGAGTAGATAACGCATCCACTTCCAGGCCTGCCGATCGTGCGCGCATGATGTGCATAAAATTCAGGCCTAAGAAATGATACAGCATCAATTGTTGCTTGTAGAAGAGTTCCAAACTTCTACTACTCTTTTGGTGTGGAATTGTTTCCTGTTTTCACCCCTGAAAATTCTGGCTCTAATTTTTACACTCTGCCCCCTAGGCCTAGACTGTCCCCCCCACAAACCCCCTCCAGCCAGTGGATGGATAGTTTCTATCTACCCTATCTTGAAGACTTTGGTCAAATCATTCCTTAATCTTCTAAATTCTGGGGAATATAATCTTGGTTTGTGTAATCTCTCCTCCTAGTGTAAAGTCCAGGTATATTCTGGTAAATCTATGCTGTGCTCTCTCCAAGGCCAAAAATCCTTCTTAAGGTGTGGTTGTGGGATCACGTAGCTCTGTCTATCACTTACTGCTTATGCTGTTTGGCATGCAAGTTGTTCTGTGTTATAGCTTCACTAGGTTGACACCTCATTTTTAGGTATGCCTGGTGCTGCTCCTTGCATGCCATCCTGCGCTCTTCATTTAACCAGGGTTGATCCCCTGGCCTGATGGTAATGGTAGAGGCCCCTAACCCCCAATATGCCGGGCCATGGAGTTACAGATTGTGGTCGTACAATTCTGCTGCTGCTGATGGCCCACAGCGCCTCATGGATGTCCAGTCTTGAGTTTCTATTTTTGTTCGAAACCTATCCCCTTTAGCACGGTGGTAATGCCACACAACAATGTGAAGGCGGGACTTGGTCTCCACAACAACATTGCGGTAGTCATTCCTACCGATACTGACATGCACCTGCGGCAGGCTGGTTGGTGAGGATGAGGTCAAGTATATTTTTCCCTCTTGTTGGTTCCCTCACCACCTGCTACAGACCCAGTCTAGCAGCTATGTCCTTTAGGATTCAGCCAGTTTGGTCAGTAGTGGTGCGACCGAGCCACCCTTGGTGATGGACGTTGCAGTTCCCCCACCCAGAGCTTATTCTGCACCCTTGCCACCCTCAGTGCTTCCTCCAAGTAATGTTCAACATGGAGGAACACTGATTCATCAGCTGAGGGAGGGTGGTATGTGGCAATCAGCAGGAGGTTTCCATGTTTGACCTGATGCCATGAGACTTCATGGGGTCCAGAGTTGATGTTGAGGACTTCCAGAGCAACTGCCTCCTGATTGTATACCACCATGCTGCCACCTCTGCTGGGTCTATCCTGCCGGTGGGACAGGACGTACCTGGGGATAGTGATGGTTGTCTGGGACATTATCTTTTAAGATATGATTCCGTGAGGATGACTATTTCAGGCTGTTGCTTGACTAGTCTGTGAGACAGCTCCCCCAATTTTGGCACCAGCCCCCAAATGTTAGTAAGGAGGATTTTGCACGGTCGACAGGGCTGAGTTTGCCGTTGCCATTTCCAGTGCCTAGGTCAATGTCGAGTGGTCCTCCGTCTGGTTTCATTCCTTTTTTGAGACTTTGTAGTGGTTTGTTACTGTGTTGAATAGCTTGCTCAGCCATTTCAGGGGGCATTTAAGAGTCAACCACATTGCTGTGAGTCAGACCAGGTAAGGGTGGCAGATTTCCTTCCCTAAAGGGCATCAGTGAACAACAATCGACAATGGTTTCATGGTCATCATTAGATATTTAATTCCAGATTTTTATTGGATTCAAATTCCACCATCTGCCGTGGTGGGCTTTGAACCTGGGTACCCAGAGCATTACCCTGGCTCTCTGGATTACATGCCCAAATACAATACCACTATGCCATCACCTCCCCCTGGACAGAGTAGATAGGTGGGAACTGTTCCCATTGGCGGAAATATCAAGAATCAGAGGGTGCAGATTTAAGGTAATTGGTAAAAGAAGCAAAAGCAATAGGAGAAAAACCTTTTTCACACAGTGAGTGGTTTTGGCTGGAATGCACTCTCTGGGAGTGGTAGAGGGCAGGTTCAATTGAGGCATTCAAAAGGGAAGATGATTATTTTAAAAGAAATACGTGCAGGGTTATGGGGCAAAGGCACTTGGTGAAATGCTCATTCGGAGAGCCGATGCAGACACAATGGGCCGAATGTCCTCCTCTGCGCTGCAAGAATTCTGAGAGTCTGTGATTATATTAAAGGTACTGTTACAACCAGTTCATGGGTGAGGTTCCCCCAAGTTGTTATGATGCTGGACAAGGTTCGCAAATTGTTATGCTCCCAGATGAGAAGGGATGAACTGGCTCCCCTTCCTCATTCAATCCCCTCGGATGGGCACAAGGTTAATTTAAAAAGGATCCCTTCCCTCATAAATACATTTGGACTGGGAAAATGTATCAATGTTTCAAAAGGAGCCAATTTAACCAGGCTTTCTTGAGGCAAGAAAAGAATGAATTTGTTAGTTATTAAACATGAAAAAAAAATTAAAAACACAACACACATACACACAGATTAGAAATTAGAAGTGAAGGTTAAGAAAAAGTTATATGAATTAGCCTTTTGGCTTGTCTGTGAGGAGTAGATGGTGAAACGTTGAAGCCGTTATGTTGGATGATTCCAGTAGAACTGATTTGGGCAGTTGAGAACTGGGTTTGGAAATCTTTGGTTCTGCAGGTTAGCTGAAAGGAGTTGTCCTGTTTCCTTTTTGACTGTGGCTTTGCTGACTTGTGACTTGCCTCCAGCAGTCAGAAAGAAAGGACTTTTTTTAAATCTGCAAGCGCAGGAATGCCTAGTTGATATTCTTCAGCTGTGACCTTCATAGCACACCCTCGCATATCAGGCCTGGAACACCAAAACTAGTATACAGAACTAGGGTTGTATTTGGCTTTTTAGACCCCTTTTCTTGTGTATTCCTGGAAGGGAAAAAGCAAACATGTCTTTCACCCCGACCTGCTTTCTTTTCAACTCACATCATGTCCACAGTCTAGGATATAACTCTCAAGGGATGGTTTTTGCTAAAATGGTAATCAGCCTTCATTATCTCCACAACCATAGGAGATTACAGTTCAGTTTTTGCATTGCACCTTTTCCTTTGAATTGTCTCTGTCTGAAGTAGGCCTTGACATATTTTAGGTACAACATTCCTTTCTCTGGACTAGTTGGTGAAGTGTAATCCACATAGGAGTTTTCCAGCAAGTGGTTACTTTACATTTTCAGCCATCTTTTGCTTGCATGTCCGTTTTTTTTACAAAAACACATGTCTTGCTTAAAAGTTGAATATGTCTGTCAGTGTTTTGGGCTACGTTCCGCTGTCATGACAGCGCAATATGAATGCAGAATGTCGAGAAGGCTGGCAGATTGACTAATCTGTGAAAACAAGCTGAGTTTGTTAACCCTGCTGCTCTGTTATTCCTAAGAATTCTGATGTTATCATTTACAACCTTATTCCATTCATTCATAATTCTTCTACAATTAAGGCTAATGATGGCAAGGAACAAATTGATTAGCTTTCCGCATGAAGGGAAAATGGTGTCAATAGTATTGCTTGAAATGATCTAATTACTATTGTAAAAATAAAACTAATGAGTCAATGCAAATCAATGTGCTGATGGAGCCATGGAAGCTTCCCAAATATTGTATAAGAGTTAATGTTTCCATCTTGGCAGATAAACACAAATAAACATTGAAGGGTGTGTTTTGGGTATGTAGAAATATTGCCTCCAGTGTACAAATGAGTAGAAAAGGTTATTTTTTCTGGTTAATTGTACTCTTGGTGTTATCATACCTTCAATACTTAAAAGAAAACAGACTCCTATATGTGTGTCAGTGTATTTTGATTTTTCCATTCGACTAAGATTATTTTCTACTATTGGTTTTGCATTTCATATAGAATTTATGACAGTTCTCTGATTTGAGTCCTTTCAACTTACAGGTTGAGTTAGATTTGAGCGATCTATCCTCAAGCTACATCTTGCAATTTGATCAATTTTTAAAATCATTTTAAACTATGTTTGTGATTGGTTTACAATGCAACCTATTATAAGATTTGATATCACAAAATGTGGCCCTTTTATTATTCCATTCCTATGCTCTGATAAGAAGGGAAAAAAAATGCACTTGTTTTCACAGAACAAATGGATGGTAATTTATGCTCCCCCCTCCTCACCACCCCCACCCAGAGTAGGTTTGGAGGCAGGGGATAGTGTACAGTCGAGTGCCACAGTGGCAACATTGTGCACACCACCTACCTGCCACTGCTGCTTTTTTAAAAAAAAAAAATCAGTGGCAGGGGAGGTGCGGGCAGCCTGCCAATCTTGGGCCAACTGAGGCCCTTAAGTAGCTAGTGCTGCTGATATTTTACCAGCAGGTGCTAGTGTTTACTGAGGGGAGGCCTCTTCGGTTTGGATACCATGTGCCCAATGGAGGTCACCCTCCCTCCCCCCCAAGGCTCTCACCCCCACTGCGTGTGCCTCTGTGCTCCCCCCCCCACTGCCCTTCCAAACCCAGCCCCCTCATCAGGGCTTGCCAGCCTGGCCCCAGAAAAGTCCAGACTTGTCTCCAAATACGTGGTTCCTCCGTGTTGGGGACTGTCTGGAGTCCCAGCAGTGGCCACCGCTCCTAATAATGTACTGGAACTAAAGAACTGCCTGTCATTTGACTGGCCGGCAGCCCTCGGAGGCAGGATTTCCTCCCAGATGGTGGCACAAATCTGAGCCAATTGGCTGTTAAATCACTGCCGAGTGACCCAGCCAAGAGGAAGTGGGCTTGCCCCTGACTTTTTACCCAGAGGAGTGGGGCCTCTGCTTCCACGTAAAATTCTGGCTGATGTTTTGTAATGTTACCTATAGAGTGGCGTGTATTTCATGGACAACCATATTGGCCTGAGTTGGCATCCTTCCATCTACGTAAGATGATGGACACGAAACAAACAATCTCTTCAGGTCAGCTATCTTCATTCGGTCTCCTTTGCTGATGGCTGTGAAGACCAATCCTTGAAAGGCAGGTTCTGCCACAAGTGCTGTACATGAAGCTGCCAAGTGATATTGTGGGTTGTTTTTGGCACTGGCACCTGTTGCCAAGCTGCTGTAGCCACTGGTCATTGTGAGGGCACATACCAGCCCACAGGAGGTGTCGCTATTTCCCTCTTTCGCCAGCTAGTGACTCCCAGTTGTGATAGTCAGTGTTTAGAGCCTCCATGTTATGCTTGCTAGCATATTCAAGTGGAGCCTTGGGCACCCCACTGGTTGACTGGCTCCAGCTACCTCACCAAACAGAGAGTCTTTGGGTATGCGACCATCTTCCATCCTGTGGATGTGCCTGATTCACCAAAGCCACCTCTGTCTGATTAGTGCCAGCCCACTTGGGAGCTCTGCCTTTGAAAGGGCTGTGGCATTTGAGATTTTGCCCTGCCATGATATACCCATAATCTTTAGAATTATCTACCTAAACAGAGTTGGTATATTTGGTGACCGCTTTGGTGCCTTTGGAGACGGCGTGTTTGGCCAATTCCCCTGGAAACATGAGGCGGACGACGCTCTGGATCTCCCTGGCCGAGATGGTGCGGAGCTTGTTGTAGTGAATGAGGTGCAAAGCCTCGGAAGTGATGCGCTCGAAAATGTCGACAACGAAGGAATTCATAACACTCATG
Organism: Cetorhinus maximus; assembly: GCF_964194155.1. Lineage (NCBI taxonomy): Eukaryota > Metazoa > Chordata > Chondrichthyes > Lamniformes > Cetorhinidae > Cetorhinus > Cetorhinus maximus. Next base: position 150,479,723 of record NC_135880.1, on the reverse strand, counting down.
GCCTTGGATGAGATCCTGGTGGAAGGGTGGACCTGGGTCAGCACCCTGTACACGTAAATGGAACAGCTCTGCTTGCAAGATTTTCTCCACTTCTTAGGCGGCTTCTTGGTGACTTTAATCAGTGACTGCTTCGATGCCTTGCCGGACGCACCACCCTTCGTCGCAGCCGCCACCTCAGGCATTCCACTCAACTCGGACCAACACAAGTCAAAGCATGGATATACCCATAATGCACCACAGACAATAAAAGTGGAAATTATTGAGCTTTTTCTGGTAGCTGTAAGTCATCCATGTTTCACAGTTACAGAGCAAGGTGCTGAGAACACAGGCCTTATAAACCACCAGCTTGGGCCTAAGGGTCAGCTTGGTGTTATCCCATGTATGTTTCACGAGTTGGCTGAAGGTGTTAGCTGACATGTTCTTATAATGATACAAGCCTTTGAGCTTATTTGCTGTATAAGACACAAGGCACCAATCACCAAAAAGGGATTGGGTACATATGAACATATGAAATAGGAGCAGAAATAGGCCATTCGGCTTCTCAAGTCTGCTCCGCCATTCGACAAGATCATGGCTGCTCTGTTTGTGTTTCAAATTCCACATTCCCATCTAACCCCGATAATCTTTGATTCCCTTGCCTAACAAGAATCTATCTGCCTCTGCCTTAAAAATATTCTATGACCCCCACCTCCACCACCTTCTGAGGCAGAGTTCCAAAGTCACACAACCCTCAGAAAAAATTTCCCCTCATCTCTGTCCTAAAAAGGGCGACCCCTAATTTTAAAATAGTGCCTCCTTGTTCTGGACTCACCCACAAGAGGAAACATTCTTTCCATGTCCACCTCGTCAATCCCATTCAGGATTTTATATACTTCAATCTAATCACCCCTCACCCTTCTAAACGCCAATGGAAACAAGCCCAGTTTGTCTAACCTTTCCTCATAAGACATCCTGCTCATTCCAGGTATCAATCTAGTAAACCTCTTCTGAGCTGCCTCCATCGCATTTACATCCTTCCTTAAATAAGGAGACCAAAACTGCACACAATTTTCGAGATGTGGTCTCACTAATGCCCTGCATAAGTGAAGCATAACATCCTTAGTTTCATGTTAATTCCTCTTGTAATAAAGGATAGCTTTCCATTAGCCTTCTTAATTATTTGCTATACCTGTATACTAACTTTGTGACTCATGCACTAGAACACCTCGACCCCTCTACACCTCAGAATTCTGCAGCTGTTCTCTGTTTAAGTAATGCTCTGCTTTTTTATTCTTCCTGCCAAAGTGAACAACTTCACATTTTCCCACATTATACTCTATCTGCCAGATTTATGCCCACTCACTCATTTCATTCATTGGGTAAACATCTTGTGGGCTCATATATTAAGATTGGGTACATGGGAACAATCTTACATTGTAAAGCCTGGAAACGTCAGGAGTTGTGTTGTCTACACAGCTGCTTAAAGTGAAAACTGAAACTAAAACTAGAACACACAAGACACACATTTCCCTTTTAGTGATGCATACAGAGAGCGGAATTGTCCCAGATTTGCATGAAGTGCAGTAGTGGGTGGAAAAAGGAATGTTTTTCTCATTTGCCCATAATGCTGTCACCTCGCCATTTCCTCACACCTAGCACCTTATTTACAGTGCAGCCATGCACACACTTCTGTGCTTCCAGCCCAGGACTGCTGCACGGAAGACATGGCCCCGAAAGGCAAGAAAACTGCTGCCCCCTGGTTTAGTGATGCATTCCTCAAGCATGCTTTGTAGGCCCACCAATGATGTCCTCTACCCATGCTCTGGCTACAGGAGGGGCAGCAACATCATCAGTCCTGCGTGGGAGATGGTGGCAGCAGTGGTCAGTGCCAGCACCCTGTAAAAGAGGGCAGCCACCCAGTGCTGCAAAATGAATGATCTCCTCTGTTCCGCCAGAGTAAGTCACTTTTCTCATCGCTTTCAAATCTCACACATCCACAGGGATCTCACTCACTGTCAGTTCAAGGGACATCACCGTTCACTCACATACACCTTTATTGTCTTCAACCCCTACATGAGACCACTCGCCTTCCGCACATGCCAAGCATCCTTATCATCTGGCCTGGCAAGCATCCCATTTACACTTTTCCCATTTGTATTCATGCAAGACAAGCTGGCACACGAGAGAGGTGTTGCAGACTGGTGCAGGAATGCCTGAAATCAAGCTTCTCACGGACTTTGAAAACAGCCATCAAGCTGGCCGGCGAGGATCAGGACCATTCCTGTGCTGACAGTGAGATTGGCGGTGTTCTACCAAGTGAGGGTCCAGCGGTGCAACATCCATTGGATGACCATGCTGTGAGTCAGCTCTCCTCTTTCACAGTCCATTGCCATGCACTAATTCTCTCCTTGCATTCACAGGGACACCTGGGAAAGAACCGAGGGAGTCCACGACCCAGCGCCTCCAATCAAGCCCCGAAGACACCTAAGAAGAAGAATGTGAGGGCCCATCACAGCATTCACCCACACCCTCCACCAGTGCAGAGATTCACACCTCGGTGGAACCAAGTTTTAGAGTAGCCTTGAGGTTGCAATCTGGTGAGCACATCGCACTCTGATCCACAGCAGGCAGCAGCAGGGTCTTCCCAGGTTTCTGGCACTCAGAGCTGCTGGAGGCCAGAAATCTGCTGAGTCTGAGTCAGATGAGGAACCTTTGGACTCGGCCATATCTCAGTTGTTGGAACTGCAAAGGAAAGCTTGGGAACATCAGGAAGGGATGTCTGTTGCACTCATCAGATTGTAAGGTACAATGGAGGAGGCCATCTGCCTTCAGGCAGACGTGATAGCACTGGAATACCAATGCATTGAAGTCACTGGTTGGATGGTGGCTTTCATGGAGACCTTGGTCAAAAACATCAGTCTTGCACTGCTGCACGGACTGATCTCCATCGCGGATGCCATAGTTGGCCTCTAGCAGTGTCAACACGAGATGGGTGTGGGGCAGCACGATCTCAGTCCAGCACCCCCTTCTCCTCAAGGAGCCAGCCAAGGGCCCTCGGACACCACAGGGAGGAGGATCAGTAGGTGCACACCCCGGGGCCATCCACCAGGTGACTCCGGGACTGTCCAGTCCATTCGAATTCCCTCTTCCTGTGACCACAGGAGCTCCAACTTCACAGGCCGCAGAGGGCACCACTGCCACATAGCAGGACCCTGAAAGCAGGCCTGGGCCCTCCAGGTCTTGGCTCCCCAGAGGACGCCCATCAAGATCATCACAGACAGGGTGTAGCAGTCAGCAGGCTGCCTCCACCTCTGCTGTGGATGTCGAGGGAACTCAAAGACAGGGTTAGGAAGATATAATTGCACAGCCTGGGCATGGGTGTTAATCACGTGTACATAATGTTCACTGTTGTACATAAACTCCCAAGAATGTCTCCCTGTCTATGGCTACTTGTTGTGATGAGCAGTGCTCGTGTCACTCAGATGTGAAACCCTGGTTCCTGCACAGGATAAAGGCAGGTGTCTCAGTCCAGAGCCTCTTCCCTTGTGCAGCGTGTAACCTTCAGACCAAAGTGATGGTCCAGCTTCACACTCACTGGACACATTACTGATGCCTGCACCTCGACACTGCTTGTCATTGCTGCCAGAATGTCGTGGGTATGCATCAGAGTTCCGTCATTCTGTGTGCTTTCAGCACCTTTATGACGGCTAGCCCCCCATCTCTTCAGCATCTGTCACCAATGACACTGTGCTCCTGAAGGGCTCAGGTGCTGTAGGCTGACAAAGGTCCATGTGCATTTAAAGTTTCATGGCTGCGTCTCTATGATGTGATCCTGATCACAGACAGCAAGTGAGTTGCCCTCAGTCAAACAGGAGTCAGAGATTCATAGAGGCAATGTGAAGGTCTATGGAGTGGCCTCACTGCACGTCATCATCCTTCTGGAATCGAGCGACTATTAGGGCTTCTGCTGTGTCCCCATGACATTATCACAGAGGGTATGTGCACTGCCATAAGCCAGACTGGAGTCAAATGTTCACAGATGCAATGTGAGGATCTATGGACTCTCCTCACTGCATGTCGTCACCACCTTCCACAAATATAGCAGCTATGAGGGCCTCCCGAGTGCACCTGGCTCATCTAGCCAGAGCTATGGCCTCATCACTGTCATTCTTGCCTTTGAGGACCTCCTTACCCTCATCTCTGTTAAGGTCCTCCTCATTGGAGGAGACCTCCAGCTCCTCCATCTCCTCCTCAGGCAGCTCCTCTACCTGTTGCAGCGCCAGTTTGTAAAGGGTGCAGCAGGCAACAGCAATGCGTGACACCCTCTGTGGACTATATTGTAGGGCTCCACCAGACCGGTCCAGGCACCGGAACCTCATTTTCAGCATCCCGATTGTTTACTCCGTCAAGTTGCGAGTTGCAGCATGAGCCTCATTATTCCTTCACTCTGCTGCAGTCTGAGGCCGCCGCACAAGTGTCATCAGCCATGTCCTCTGTGGGTAGCCCTTGTCCTTGAGGAGCCATCTCTGCAGCCTCTGTGGGCCCTGGAAGACATCAGGGATCTGATACCAACTCAGAACGTGGACTTTCCCTGGTCAACCATGTGTAAAACTGCAGGATGGGTTTGTGGTGGTTGCACACAAGCTGAACATTCAGCGAATGGAACCCCTTGTGGTTGATATAGTTGACCGCTTGTTGCCATAGAGATCTGAGCGCCCAGTGAGTGCAGTCGATGGCACCCTGCACCTGTGGGAAACCCGAGACCTGGGCAAATCCCAGCACACTTACATCCTGGCTTTTCTTGTCCCGTGTGAAATGCACAAATTGTGTGCCTTCATGAAGATGGTGTCTGTGACCTAATGGGTGTACTTGTTGGTGGAGGCTTGCAATATCCCACAGAGGTCACCTGTGGAGCTCTGAAAGGAGCCACTGCCATAAAAATTGAGCACTGTTGTCACTTCCATAGCCACTGGCAGTAAATGCCCTCCATGTCCTCGTGGCGCCGAATCCTACAGATGTGACTGACCAGTTCACTAGACATGTGCAGTCTTTGGCGACATTGGTTCTTGTCATCTGCAGGAAAGGCGACATCTATAGACCCTGGGTCTAGCTAGGCACCAACCAGCTGTGGCTCTTCAACTGCGTGTGCGGGAGCCTGAGCCACCGCTTCTTCCTAAGCGTGCTGCTTCACCCTCTTCCCAACCAAACGCATCCGTCGCTCTCTTCTCCTTCGTCTCCAATTTCTGTAAGCCATATGGCATACAGATAGGTCACCAGGCTCCATGCTCCTGATGCACTCCTCCTGCAGGATAAAAGAGAGACAAATGGGCTAGCATGGGTGTTCTTAAAACCTCTCTTGGTTAAGTTTGAAGGCCCCTTAACGCATCACAGAGTGTGCTGGCCACCACTTGGATGGTACGCTGCATGGCTGGCCAAAACCCCACCCAACTCTATCCCACTCCACCTGACTGATTGGCGGCACTGGACTGCATGCTGTGCTCTCAGTTCATGTATTCTCCTAACCCACACTGCAAGGCTGCACTCTTAGCTTGAACCAAGGGGGAGACTGGTCCAGACCTGAATGATGACATTGCAAGAGGCTGTGAGCGTCTCCACCAGTGACTGCTCCATGGCCAGCTTTTGCAAGGAGATTGTATGTGCACAGGGTTCCAATTGTTCTGCAGTCCACTCAAACGCTCATTAGTTTGCAGTCTGTACCTGAGGGGTGAAAAGCTCTGGAGCATTTGGCAGCACTTTCATCCCTCTGCATTGTTTGAGTGGGCAGATAGGCTAGATGCCCAACTTAAGCATGTCAATGTGGCTGTGTCTGAACTGTCTCAGCTGTAGAGAAATGGTCACTTTATACACGGTTTCCTTAATGCATGGCCATTCCCTCCAGCAACCCCCTACATGTGCTTATGCACTACCATCAACTGCAGAGCAGCCCTTGACCCCTCCGCCCCCAACTCACCTCAACCTCAGGGCAGCCCTTGCCCCAGCAACGCATTTTCAGCCAGCTGGGAAGAAGTGACCTGCCTGTGCCTCCGCCTGAATGCACAGCGCCTCAACCTTGAAGTCCAACAGGCAACCCTCGCAAGCGCTGAGCAACATTACTGTGCACTCACTTCCGAGTTCCCCTCGAAGCACAGCCCACCAACTGCACGCCTTTTAAATGCTGTTGTGAAACACGTCAATGTGCAATCACGCCGATGTGCCCGCATGATCTAGAGTGCGAGAATGACTCCGACAAGCTGAGCTTATAATAATATGCAGATGTATTACAATGAAGTTCCCAACCCCCACCATTGATGGGCAGAGCAGTCGATTGCGAGCTGGTTTCACGATGTTGTGAAACCAATTTTTGGCCTTCTCACCATATTGTCCACTCAAGCCACCAAACGCACCAATGCCAGCGGGCACAGAAAATTCTGTCCAGAGGCATGTTCACATTTTTAAAGTTATACTACCACATTCCCCTTTCTTTTTAAAAGGTCCTTCCCCCCCGTCCAAAGAAGTGTAACTATTTACAACACGTTTATATTTCGTAACTCACCCAGAAGTGACAGACTTAGATTGGATGTTTGTTTTACATCCCTGTCGAATTTACTCTCCAATGAGGTCACTTACAAATAGTCATTTAGGAAAACAGAACTTGAGTATTGCTGAAAAAAAAACATTGTTTAAGCTTTTTGTTTTGCACTCATCAGGACATTCATAAGAATACCAATATAAAGTGGAAAATAATAATTTATACAGTATGCGAAGAGAATGCTGATTGGTTAGCAAGTGGCATTGCCATAGAGAATGCACCAGTGATGGTGATTGACAGTTAACTGCCAAGATTTGAGATTTAAACCAGGCAGCTTGACTCTGAGTGGTCAAAGCATTGCCCTGAGGAATGAGTCAGCCACTGGCTGTCACTTATTTTGCTTAGCTGAAACAGGCACAATGTACGTATATGTCCTTTCTGTCTGCAAAGAGCAGGGCCCTACATATTAATATGTGTAGCTTCCAGTACATGCAAATGCACAACACTGCGAGCGACTGGCAATCTCAAATTGGTTGTCATCATAATTCTTAGTACATTGAGGATTATTTAGCAAATGTTGTCCAATTGCGGAATCACGTTTAATGTTGGTCACCGTATTTTGAGTTTTTCAAGCATGGGCTGGTTAGGTACAGTCTGTACCCTGCCCTTTGCAAATAGCAGCTGGGACATGCTGTTTGATATGATCCGCCAGTCTTTCGGATGAATGGCCTAGCATCACACTGGCACTGAAATTCATATACCACATTACTCATCTGTGTGACAGGCAGAACATCTTTTTAACTTGACAACAGCATCCTGTTAGTGGTGAATACCACTCGTGTTGCTACTGTATACTAGAAGTGTGAAACAGCTAGCTTTACCAGTTGCTCAATTTTTGAGATACCTTGCCCTTCTGAGGTAGACTGGGCACTTTTCAGGCCCAAAGCTGACGGCCTTACACCCATTCATGAGATGCACCCTATTTCAGCATCAAGCTTGGATGAAAAGCAAATGGCTCGGGCCCTATTTCCAAGGTTGCCAGTAAGACCAATCTTATAGCGTGTGGAATGGTAAGAATCCCAACACATATATTGACCAGTGAAGGTAGGTTTGCGGTAGACAGTGGTAGAGAATTCCCTGGCAGATTTCTCAACTGTTACGTCTAGGAAGGGGAGTTCATTTGACTGCTTCATTTCATAGGTGGCAGTGGCAGGAGCACGAATGCTGTCATTCTGAGAGAGAACAGAAGGTTCATGCTCCAAAGAGCCACTACCTCAGTGACCTGAGCCACCTGCTGAAGCACAAATTGTTGGGCCACAATGAGACTCTGCAAACTCCTTTGAGCAATGTATTCATAGCCATGATGCAGCAGTCTGAACCAAGGTGGGCATACATGGCAACAGGCAGAGATTTCATGACCATAGTCTGAACTTCCATGGTGGTGCTCAGACATTGCTTGGCTTCTGCTTGTGCTATAATAGAAGCTGAAACATCAGCCATCACAATTGGGTCCGCAAGTGTCCTGAAGGAGTTGGCACCATTTCCATATTGGAAGAGGAAAGTTTGAAGCTCGCTGCTGAGATGGAATCAGGCTCAGCATGTGTCTTGACAGTGACAACCAGCTTTCTGGCAGGCCTGTAAATGCACCAAGCATCTGAATCGTCTAAGCAGAATTCATGTACAACCTCACTGTCCAGGGTGCTGGCCCCTATGCTAGCCTCCCCCCCGTCCCCGCTCCCGTCCTGATTGCAATCCATTTGGGAACAAAGGAAAAGCAGTAGGCCATTCAGCCTGTCGAGCCTGCTGCACCATTTATTTTGATCTTGGCTGATCATCTACCTGAATGCCTTTTCCCTGCACCATCTCCATATCCCTTAATGTCATTGGTCTCCAGAAATCTATTGATTTCTGTATTGAACATGCTCAATGATTCAGCTTCCACAGCCCTCTGTACTAGAGAATTCCAAAGATTCATCACCCTCTGAAGAAATTCTTCCTCACCTGTCTTAAATGGCCTACCCCTTATCCTGAGATTATGTCCCCTGGTTTTAGATTCACCAGCCAAGGGAAACATTTAATCTACAACTAGATAAAAGCAAAACACTGTAGATGCTGCAAATCTGAAATAAAAACATAAAATGCTGGAAAAATTCAGTAGGTCTGGCAGCAACTGTGGTGAGAGGGTCAGAGTTATTATTTTGAGTCTGGACTCAAAAACATTAACTCTGTTTCTCTCTCCACAGATGCTGCCAGACCTACTGAGTTTTTCTAGCATTTTCTGTTTTTATTATCTACATCTACCTGGGCCAGAATTTTCAGGTCGGCGTGCGGGGGCGGGGCCCACTTGCCGACGCGTAAAATGATTCGTGGTGATGTCGGACTTGCGTCTTTATGTCACCGCACGTCACTCAGATTTTCAGTTTGGCGGGAGCACAGCCGACTCAGCCGCGCGCCCGTCGAACTGTCAAAGGCTTAATAAGGCTATTTAAATATCAATTAAAACACTTAATGGAGCTGCCTGTCCAACCTTAATGTTGGCGGGCAGGCGAAGAGCCCAGGCGACCTTTGCATTTATCATGGAACCTCATCCATGGGTGGGATGAGGTTTTATGAAGGTTTTTAAAGTTTTATGAAAATTTTTAATAACATTCATAGACATGTCCCAGCTCATGTGATGCTTTCACATGAGGGGACATGTCTTAATTTTTTTTTTCTTTATTAAAATTTTTACAACTTCAACTAATCTTCCTGAGGCAAAGAGCTGCCTCAGAGAGCTTTCTGCGCTCTTTCGCACGCGTGCCCGAAAGAGTGCATTCCCCGACTCAGGCAACACCCCCCCACCCACCCGCACGGGGAGTGCCTAGAGCTTCCAGGCGCACATCACGATGGGCGGGCCTTAATTGGCCCACCGCGTAAAATGGCGGCGCCCAGCCGATCAGGGGTGAAAACACCCCCTCCACCAGTCATGCCCTGTAAGGATTTTCTAAGTTTCAATGAGGTCATACCTCATTCTTCAAAACTCTAGGGAATACAGACCCAGTCTCCCCAATCTCCTGTCCTGCCATCCCAGGGGTTAACCTGGTGAACATCTGCTGCACTCCTTTTATGGCAAGTATATCCTTCCTTAGATAAGGGGACTAAAACTGTGCACAATACTCCAGGTAAGGCCTCACCAAGTCTATTTATAACTGCAGGAAGAGATTCTTACTCCTGAACTCAATTCCCCTCGCGATGAAGGCCAACATGTCGTTTGACTTCCTAATTGCTTGCTGCACTTTCACACTAGCTTTTCGTGACTCATGAACAGTGACACCCAGGTCTCTTTGGACACCAACATTTCCCAACCTCTCACCATTTAAGAAACACTCTGCCTTCTTGTTTTTATAGCAAAGTGAATAACTTTACACTTATTCACAGTATATTCCATCTGCTATGTTCCAGCCCAATCACTTAGCCTGTTCAAGTCCTCATGAAGTCTCCTTTCATTCTCCTCACAATGTACATTCCCACCCAGTTTGGTCTCATCAGAAAATTTGGAAATATTACAATTGACCCCAATATCCAAATCATTTATATAGGTTGTGAACAGCTGTGGACCTAGCATGGATCCTTGCGGTGCCCCACTAGTAACAGCCTGCCAACCTGAGAATGGTCTGTTTATTCATACTCCCTGCTTTCTGTCTGATAACCAATTCTTAACCCATACTGATATGTTCCCCTGAATCCCTTGAGCTCTAATTTTATTTACTAAGCTTCTGTGTGTGACCATATCAAAAGCCTTCTAAAAAATCCAAATACACCACTTCCACTGGTTGTCCTTTATCTATGCTACAATATCCTCAACAAATTCTAATAAGTTTGTCAAACCGGATTTTCCTTTCATAAATCCATGTTGACTCTGCCCAATTCCACCATTCCTTTCTAAATGCCCAGATATCACATCCTTTATAATAGATTATAACATTTTCCCTACTACTCATGTCAAACTAACAGCCCTGTCATTTTCCATTCTCCCTCTTCCTTCCTTTTTAAATAGTGGGGTTACATTTGCTACTTTCCAGTCTGCAGAAACCTTTCCAGAATCTAAAATTTTTTGAAAGATAACCATTAATGCACCCGCTATCTCTTTAGCTATCTCCTTCAACACTCCGAAATGAAGTTAATTTTGTCCAGGGGATTTATCAACCTTCAATCCAGTTAACTTTTCAAGTACTACCTCTTTACTAATACTAATTTCTTTTAGTTCCTCAGTTTCACAAGTCCCTTAGCTGCCTAGCATTTCTGGGAGAAAAATCTGTATCTTCTTCCATGAAGACAGGTGCAAAGTAACTGTTTAGTTTCTGCACCAATTCCCTGTTCTCCACTATAAATTCCCTGTTCCACCTGTAATGGGCCCACATTTGTCCTTGCTAATCTTTTCCTTTTCACATACCTATAGAAGCTTTTACAGTCCGCCATTACGTTCCTCACTAGTTTGCATTCATATTCTATTTTCCCCTTCTCAAATCAATTTCTTGGTCCTCTTTTGCTGAGTTCTAAATTGCTTCAAATCCTCAGGCTTACCACTTTTTCTGGCATCCTTATAAGCCATTTCCTTTAATGCATTGTGACATTTAACTCATTCTTTAACCACAGTTGATTTACCTTTCCCTTTGGGTATTTGTGCCTTAGAGAAATGTATATCTGTTGTAGACTGTGTAATATTTCTTTAAATACCAGCCAGTGTCTGTCTGGATAGATTGGAAAGATACATGGATGGGAGAGGTCTGGAGGGTTATAGACTGGGTGCAGGTCAATGGGATTAGCGGAATAATATTTCGGCACAGACTAGAAGGGCCGAATGGCCTGTTTTCTGTGCTGTAGTGTTCTATGGTTCTATGAATAAATTGGATTCTATGGTTCAATGCTGTCAAACCTTTTAGTGTATTTTCCCAATCCACCATAGCCAACTTGCCCCTCATACTTTGTAAATTCCTTTCTTCTGATTTAAGACCCTAGTATCAGAATGAAATATATCACATTCAAACTTTATGTGAAATCCTATCATTTTATTTCCCAAAGGCTCCTTTACAGCAAGGTTATTAATTATCCCTTTCTCATTACACAACACTATATCCAAAATAGCCCGATCCCTAGTTGGCTTCTCAACTGCTCCAAAAACCAATCTCGTACACAATCCAGGAATTCCTCCTCCACAGAATTAGTGCTGTTTTGGTTAACCCAGTCTGTATGTAAATTGAAGTCACCCATTATTACTGTATTATCCACGTTACATGCATCTCTAATTTCCTGATTTATAATGTGCACAACATTAGCACTGCAGTTTGGTGTCCTATAAACAACTCCCGTCAATGTTTGCTATCCCTTGCTGTTTCTTAGCTCCACCTAAACTGATTCTACATCTTGATCCTTCAATCTATGATTCTCTCTTATCAATGTACTGATCTCATCCTTTATTAAGAGTACTACCTCACCTCCTACTCACCTATCTCTCCTAAATGGTGAATATCCTTGGATATTTAGTTCCCAATCTTGGTCACCCCATAGCCATGTCTCCACAATGGCAATTAAATCATACCCATTTACCTCAATTTGTGCATTCAATCATCACATTTTTGCTAATGCTAAGTGCATTTAGATAGAGTGCCTTTAACTCTGCTTTTTAACTTTATTCTCTATTCAAATCCTATTTGATGCTTGCCTATCCATTGTCTATCATTTATTTTTGCTTTATATCTTGCTATTCCCTTTTACAAGTTTTGCTTCCCTTGAATCTGAGCTCCCTCAGTTCCCATCAGCTTGCCAATCTAGTTTAAACCCTCCCCAACAGCACCAGCAAATCTCCCAGTGATGATTTTAGTCCCAGTCCTACTAAGATGTATCACGTCCATCTGCCCCAGAGCCAGTCCCAATGCCTCAGAAATCTGATGCCCTCCCTCCTACACCAGTTCTCCAACCACATGTTCACTTGCTCAATTCTCCTTATTCTATGCTAACTAGCATGTGGAACTGTAAGTGAACTGAGATTACTGCTTTATAAGTCCTGCTTTTCAATCTCCTCCCTAGCTCCCTGAAATTTGCTTTCAGCACCTCATTCCCCCTTATACAAAAGTCATTGGTACTGATGTGGACAACGACTTCTGGCTGTTCACCCTCCCCAGAAGAATGTCTTACATCCATTTCATGACATCCTTAATCCTGGCACCAGGTAGACAATACATCACCCTGGATTCACATCTACAGCCACAGAAACTCCTGAGTGTTCTTCTAAATAATGAATCCTCTATCGCTACTGCTCTTCCCCTCTTCCTCCCCTCCTATACAGCTGAGCCGCTCATGGTGTAACAAACTTGGCTATGACTGCACTTCTCTGAGGAACCAGCATCCAAAATGGAAAACCAATTAGTGAGTCCCTCAGAGGACTCCTGCACTATCTGTCTGGTTCTCTTGGATGGTCTGGCTTCACCAATTCCCTTTCTGCCTCTATGTTCCTAGACTGTGGTGTGACCATCTCTCTGAATGTGCTATCCACGTAGCCCTCACCCTCGTGGATGTGCCACAGTAACTCCAGCTGCCATTCGAGCTTTGAAATCCAGAGCTCAAGTTTCTGCAGCTGGCAACAGCTCCTGCAGATGTAGTCATCGAGGGCATCGGCAGCATCCATGACTTCTCACATACTATAGGAGACTCATTCAGTGCAACTGAGTTCCCCTGCCATGTCTTAACTTTACTTCACTTGTGTTAACTTTATTTTACTTACATTAACTCTATTTGACTTGTCCTTAACTTAATAAAACTTACAACTATTGATAAAGCTTACTTGGACTGATGAACCTGACTAATACTTAACACACATGCAATAAGTTCTGAAGAAGTCATACGGACTCAAAACATTAACTCTGTATTTCTCTCCACAGATGCTGTCAGACCTGCTGAGTTTTTCCAGCAATTTTTGTTTTTGTTACACATGCAATAAACTTTACTTAAAGCACCCTTTTCCCTTGAATTCCCACATGAACCTAATTTGCCCAGTCTCCATCTTACTCAGGCGTTGTCTCCGGACTCCTCGTGCACCCCTTACTACTGTGCATTTTGAAAAGCCTGCCTCTGATGAGTCACTAGCTAATTTAGCTTCCTGCTACAGTAATTAACACCAATTGAATCAAGTACTTTCACCTGTATGTCAAAACTTGACTCTTAATGTATATATAAACCTGAGAGAGACTTACCAGTACTTGCCACATGAACCTAATTCACTACTCTCTCTGTCTCACTCAGGCATTGTCTCCTTTTGTGCTGCTTACTACTGTGCAGTTTGAAAAGCCTGCCTCTTATATAGACTCTCTGATGAGTCACTAGCTAATTTAGCTTCCTGCTACAGTAATTAACACCAATTGAACCAACTATTTACAGCTGATTTTTGCCCACCGATTCACCATTTGCAAATCCAACTTCTATACAACCCTCTAAAGTGGCAGTATCTGAGCTGGCGGCTGCAAGTGTCAGGTTGAGTAATGGTGTTTCTTCCTACTCAATGTGCTTTCCCTGTTGGCTTTCAGCCTCAGGCAACACTGGCTAGACAGGAGGCAATGCTTGGTTATCTGAAAGCACAAGTGTGCAAGGATAGATTTAGGTTGAGGGAAGCCAGGTGTGTGTGTGTGTGTGTGTGTGTCGTGGGGGGGTGGAGAAGGAAGGAAGAAAGAGGTGCATGGTTACACCATCTGCAGCTTTTATAATGTAACAGATTGTATGATGAGGGTGAAGTGGGAACTGAGCAGGTGCAATGGGCAGGAACATACCATCGATGGCTTCAGTGATGCTGCTGGGCACAGCCTCAGTAACAGCTGCTCCAATTGTTCCCAACATTCTCTCCTCCATAGGGGCCAGCACATGTAGCTGCACCTACCCCCCCAACGGGTTGCTGTTGCTGCTGCTGCCATTTATTATGGGCCAGTTGTCCTGCAAAAGAGAGGGAAGTGTGTCAATGAGTGTGGTGCAATATATTTGGATGCTGTACCTATCACAGTTCAATAGCTGGCAGTGTGTGCAAACAGTGCTAAGTGTTTGAGGTTGAGGTGAAGTAAATGAATGTGACGTTTGAGTTATGGTTGATAGAGATTGTTGGTAGGCGAGTGAAGGAGGTATGGCGAATGAAGCAATATTTGAGGCTAGTGGTGGCATTGGTAGGATATGGTATGTAAGGCTGCAATCACTGACCTTGACCACTTACATGACATCATCAAACTTCTTTTGGCAGTTGCATCCAGCACCTCAGAATCAGACTGGTGGTATTGTCTACCATGGCCACCTGCTCCCACTGCCTTCTGAACACTTGTTTGAGGGGGCTCTTGGCCTCCTGAGGGAAGAGAACATCTTCTTTCCAGTCAACCTTCTGCACCACCAACTCCAGCATGGCCTCCAAAAACCTAGAGGCATCCTTATTGGCCTGTTGTCAATTCTGTTCTTTCCTGAAGGTCTTGAAATCTTGTCCTAATTCCAGGCCCTACTGAAGCCAAAATGCAACTCACATTTAAAGCTAGCTTTAAGTGGTTCCAACCTTGCACAAACTTGAGCCCTCTGCTGAGGCTTGCAGACACTCTGCAACACATTCTGCACTGGCTGCACACTGCAGTCGTTGAAATGAGAAGGCAGCATAAAGTTTGCGTGCTGCCTGCACCAGTTTGAAACTCTTTTGAGTTATCAACAGTCACAGATTGCAACTCTTTCGAGTACAATCACAGTTCTTGGTTTCTGGGAGTGGGACATGAACCCACAACCCTCTGATTCAAAGGCGAGGGTGCTATGAACTGAGCCACAGCTGACACCTCCCTGCACCAGTTTGAACCTCTTTCGAGTTATCAACAGTCACAGATTGCAACTCTTTCAAGTACAATCACAGTTCTTGGTTTCTGGGAGTGGGACATGAACCCACAACCCTCTGATTCAAAGGCAAGGGTGCTATGAACTGAGCCACAGCTGACACCTCCCTGCACCAGTTTGAAACTCTTTCGAGTTATCAACAGTCACAGATTGCAACTCGTTCGAGTACAATCACAGTTCTTGGTTTCCAGGAGTGGGACATGAACCCACAACCCTCTGTTTCAAAGGCAAGGGTGCTATGAACTGAACCACAGCTGACACCTGCCTGCACCAGTTTGAAAATTCTTTCGAGTTATCAACAGTCACAGATTGCAACTCTTTTGAGTACAATCACAGTTCTTGGTTTCCGGGAGTGGGACACGAACCCACAGATTCAAAGGCGAGGGTGCTATGAACTGAGCCACAGCTGACACCTCCCTGCAGCAGTTTGAAAGGGGACAGGATTATCATGCATTCTGATTCTTGTGCCCGATTTAGGGGTTAATCAATTTAGCCTACAAAGACTCCTTGAGACAATTAAGTGAATGGTTTAAACCAGTGGTCCATAATTAAACATGTAGTCCTTAATATTTAAAACTCTATTGTCTTCCCCTGTTGGGCAAAATAGGCTGTTCTTTCAAAAATTAGATTTACTGATGTTTAACAATCCATTGCCCTGTTTTAAAATGTTATTTTAATTATATTTTATGGGGTCCTGAAAGAAATGATGGTGCCAAGATATAATATCATTTTAATGTGATTTTAAAGGGCATTGCTGTTTCTGCAGAGATTAGTGTTGGGTAGAGCTGTAAAACTGTATGCATGTAATACAGAGATTCATATTCCAATCCCTGCAATGAGATTCGCACCAAGTGTAGTGCTCTAAAGTAATGCTAATGCTAAAACATTTCCACCAAAATGTTAATGCTAAAACATTTTAAACAAGATGCTATCTGACACAGTAACATTTCAAAGTACTAATATGTGCACCATGACTCTTTATGATGACCCAAGGCAGAAGCATGTTATCTTATTTTGCAGTTGTGTGTTCAAGTTAAAGCACTGGCCCAGGCTTGTAACTTGCTAATCTGAAAATAGGTAGAAAAATAAGAATTTCAATAGGGTGCCAAAGCATAAACCACAACCACTGTAACAATAACATAGCCAAAAGATATAGTCAAATTCAGCAAAACCCAGAACCAATTACCTGACGGTGGGACATAAGAAGATGGTGAATACTGTAACAGGAAAGGGAAAAGAGAAAATTGCAAAAAAAAATTGGAAACTTTCAGAGGGAAACTACAACGATCCCACCAAACTGGCAAAATTGAACAGAGATAGCTGGGGAAAATTATATGGAGATACCATGAGACCCAAGAGTTGAGGTCTAAAGGCAATAATTATGTTGGCAGATAGGTAATTGGTTGGTGAATTTTATGTTTTTTTTCTCTAAATTAGGTACTAATTTAATAAGGGATTAGAAGAAATAAGCACAGATTTAAATTTATTGTTTAACTAGTTAAACTGCTTAATATAACTGCAAATAATTGGTGAGTGACATTCAAAAACTTGAAAACTTAATTAGTTAAAGAAAATACAATAGAGGTAGCAGGGCAGGCGATCTGTTGCAGCTGTAGCATGTGGGTCTGATTAACACCACTGTGATCCACAGAAACAGTGGGCAGAGTTTTACGAGTTGGCGAGCGGGGGTAGGGCCCGCTTGCCGATGCGTAAAATGCCACGTGGTGACGTCAGGGGGAACTCCCGATGTCACCGTGCCCGATTTAAATTTTCAGGAAGGCAGGAGCGCAGCAAAATCAGCTGCGCGCCCGCCAACCTGTCAATGGCCAGGGCGAATTAAGTAATTAATGGACCTGCCCTTCCAACCTTAAGGTTGGTGGACAGGCCAGGAGCCCTGGCGGGAAGTAGAAAAAACACGAAACCTCATCCACGGGCGGGATGAGGTTTCATGTAGGCTTAAAAAATTTTAATAAAGATTTTGTCAAAATTATGAACATGTCCCAACTCATGCGACTTTGTCACTTGAGGGGATATGTAAGGGAATTTTTTTTCTATTTTTAATATATTTGAAAGTAGAGGCAATCTCCCTGAGGCAGCACTCAGCCTCAGGGAGATGAGTGTGCTCTTTCGTGCGCATGCGCGAAAGAGCGCACTCTCAATTTTGGGATTTCCACCCCTCCACCCCCACCGTCCGCACAGGGAGCACATTGCGCTTCCCTGCGGACATCATGTTGGGTGGGTCTTAATTGGCCCGCCCATGTAAAATGGCGCCACGCCTCCGATCAAGGGCGTTGATTGGAGGCGAACCCATACGCGCCCGCCCATCAACCTCCACCCCAACGGGGGGAAAATTCAGCTCAGTGAGTGTTTGAAGCTCAAGGAACTTCAGCTCAGAATTGATGAGCTAGAGTCTGCGCTTGGGACACACTGCAATGCACCAGAGAGGGAAAAGGCTGCCTGGGCACTTTGTTCCAGGAGGTAGTCTAATCCTTAGGTTAAGTACTTCAGATCTGGTCTGTGGCCAGGGACAGACGTGACTATGAGTGAGGCAGGTAAAGGAATACAGAAGGTAGTGCTAGAGGAGCCGCAGCCTTTGCACTTGTCCAACAGGTTTGATGCTCCTGCAGCTTGTGTGCATGAGAGCAGGGACTGTAGGAAGGATGAGCAAACTGACCTCAGCACCATGGTACAGGGGACCGTTCAAATTGGGGGAGTAAAAAGGAATGCAGTGGTAGTATGGGACAGTATAATGAGGGGCATGGATCCTGTTCCCTGCAGCTGAAAGCATGAGTCCTGAAGGCAGTGTTGCCTACTATTTGCTTTGAACTGGAGAAGGAGGGGAAGAATCCAGTTATGATGATCTTCAAGAGTGACAACAAAGTAAGTAGGACTAAGAAAGAGGTTATGCTAAGGGAGTATGAACAGCTAGGGCTAAATTAATAAAACAGAACCACAAAGATAATAGTTTCTGGATTACTACCTGAGCCATGAGCAAACTGGCATAGGTAAATTGGATCAGAGAGTGGAATGAGTGGCTCCAAGATTGGTGTGGGATAAATTGGTTTTAATTCATCTGGCACCAGTACTGAGGAAAGAGGAGCTGTTCCATTGGTATGAGCTTCACTTGAATCACAATGGGACACAGTGCCCTGGTGAATTGAATATCTAGGACTGTGGAAAGGACTTTAAACTAAATAAAGGTGGGGGTCGTGGTTCATGAGAGGAGAAATTTAGAACGTTAAAAAAGGACAAGGCAATAATGCAGTGTAGTAATATGGGTAATGATTACCAGAGTGTAACATGAAGGGACAGTGCATACAAACATAAGATTGCACAGCAAATAGGGTCAGAGTAAGGAAAAATGGTGAAAACATAGAACTAAAGGCTCTTCATCTGAATGCATGCAGCACTGACAAAATAGATGATTGATGGTACAAATATAAATAAGTGAGCATGATTTGATAGCCATTACGGATATGTGTATGCAAGGTGACCAAGTCTGGGAATTGAATATATAAGGGTATCTGACGTTTTGAAAGGAAAGAAAGAAATTGAAAGGAGGTGAGGTAGCTCTGTTAATAAAGGAAGGATCAGTTTGTAGTGAGAAGTGATCTTGGCTTGGAAGATCAAAGTGTAAAATCAGTTTGGGTGAAGATCATGTTATAACCACAGCCGATGTCAATTGCTGCACAAACCAAATCCCAGAGGGAGACTTGGCTTTCAGGCCATACCCTTTTATTTTATTCTGAAAATGAGAAGAAAATGTATTGATCTCAGCGGCAAGAAGTCCAGTAGCACTTTGGGGATTTTAAAAATTGAAAATAATTTTTTTATTAACAAGAATAAAAGAAAACTTAAGCACACAAGATTAATTAATTAATTAAGCACACAAGCACAAGTAAAGTTAGTCTTACAAAACATTCCCCCAAAAGGCTCCCTCTTTGGTTAGACCCACAAGTAAACACCTTCCAGGCAGCACTCCCTTATAGACGTTTAACTATAAAAATCCAGGAATATTACCCAAGGCAATCTGCTGTAGCTTCAATAAAGGCGTAACACATGACCTCTTAAGCTCTCTCCCATTTTGTTGTGGAAATCCAAGACTTTAGTCCAAGATTGTTTTTTTCAGCCTAAGACTGGCTTGACTGAATGGCTGATGTAAACTGCATCTTCTCCCAGCATGGAACTGTTTTCAGGAGATCTTCCTCACACAGCCAACAGCCCACATCTACTGCTAACAGCTCAACAGCTACCAGCTCTCCACAGTAACTCTAAAATACCTTTCTCCCCCTTTCATCTCATATTCCATTGTTCTCACACCTCTGAAATTCCAATCCTTCCCAACATAAAATCTTTCATGTTTTTATTTTATCTCTGCTTTTGTGTCAATGAAATTTAATATACCCTCTTCTATTCACCTATGGAACTCCTGCAAGATGCAAACCCCTGACTTTCCTTTGATATTCAAACAAACTCTCAACATACCTAAAAACACGAATGCTAGATCCAACCTATTCACTTGTCCCTCAGACCTAACGCCTCTATCCTTTCATGTTTTAAACACCCCAAAACAACCAGTCTTCTAGTAACTTTCCCCCAGCTTAATTAAAGCATTTACACACACACTGACACACAGCCTTCTTCACAGAATAACAATATACCCCAAAAATATTTAAAAAAAATAACACCCATTCTCAAATAAGAAATAGCAAGTGAAAGAAGTCACTGGCAGTAATAGTTTCTAGGTCCCCTGACAGGAGCTACACTGTAGGACAGAGTATAAATCAAGAAATAATAGGGGCTTGTTCGAAATGCACTGCAATAATGATGGGAAATTTTAATCCTCATATAGATTGGGCAAAGCAAATCCGTAAAGCTAACCTTGAGGATGAGTCTTAGAGTGTATTCAGGGCAGTTTCATAGAATAATATGCTGTGAATCCAACCAAGGAACAGGCTATTTTAGAGCTGCTAATGTGTAATGAGACAAGATTAATTAATGATCTATAGTAAAGGTTCCTCTAGGCAAGAGTGATCATAACTGAAAATTAATTTTGCATTTAGTTTGAAAGTGAGAAACCTAGGTCTGAAACTGGTGTCTTAAGCTTAAATAAAGATAATTATAAAGGTATGGAGATAGAGCTGGCTAAAATGGACTGGGAAAATAGGTTTAAAGGTAAAGCGGTAAATACGTTGTGGCAGATATTTGAGAAGATATTTCATAACTCTCAGCAAAAATCTATTCTATTAAGAAAGAAAGACTATGAGAAGAATTATTCATTTGTGGCTAATTAAGGAAGTCAAGGATGGTATTATTGTAGGAAAATGTGGACAATGTTGCAAAGATTAGCAGAGGCTGGAAGATTTGGAATATTTTTGAAATCATAAAAGGATGACTAAAAAAAGGGAGAAATTAGAATATGAGAGTAGACTAGCAAGAAATTTTTAAAATAGACAGTAAGAGCTTCCACAAGTATATAAAAAGGAAGAGAGTGGCTAAAGTAAATGCTGTTCCCTTAGAGGATGAGACTAGGAATTAATAATGGAAAACACAGAAATGGCAGCGACTTTGAACAAATATTTGTTCTATCTTCATGATAGAAGACACTAAAAGCATACATTGTAACCTCTCTAGTCTGGAATATTTGGAACAGGACATTTCTGAATTTCATAACTTCCTGGATTTTGAAATAATGTTAGAATGCCTTAGCACAAGTGTATTAACAGGATATAAATATGTATCTGAGACATAAAACAGTAATAAAAATAGTTTTATTTATCCACATACTGTGTTTTCCATGTTTCGAAAGTACTGCGCTCTTTAACATCAGAAAACACATTTATTGGTGAGTGCTGAGTGGGCCCAGATATTTGTACGCTGACTTGGCACAAGCAGAGGCCAACAAGTGTAACTCAGGCCAGGATTTTCCCCTTGCTGATTTGGGGGCGGGGCCCGCTCACCGAGGGGAAAATGACACGGGATGACGTCGGGAGGAATCCCCAACGTCATCCCGGTCCCTTTAAATTTTTAGGAAGTTGGGCGGACAGCGAAATCAGCTGTCTGCCGCCGACCTGTCAATGGCCAATTGAGGCCATTGACAGGCTAGTTAAGATAATTAAATACCTGCCCGTCCAAGCTTAAGGCTGGCGGGCAGGCCAGGAGCCCCAGCGGGCTCCAGATTATTCATGAAACTTCATCCACTGGCGGGATGAAGTTTCATGTACATTTTTAAAAAATGTAATAAATTTTAAGTGTTTATTATTAACATGTCCCATCTCATGTAACATTGTCACATGAGGGGGACATGTTAATAATTTTAATATTTTTCTATTTTTACACTTTACTTACCTCTCACGAATCTCCTTGAGACAGGACTTTGCCTCAGGGAGCAGTGCGCTCTTTCATGTGCATGCGCGAAAGAGCGCACTTTGACAGCTGGGGATTCCCTCCACCCCTCGCACAGGAAGCGCTTCCTGTCGGGCAGGCCACTGGACCAGCTTTAATTGGCCCGCCCACTCAAAATGGCGGCGGGCACTGTTTCGGTGGCGGGGCCGGCTGTCTGCCTGCCGCCGAGCCAGTGAGGCCCACACGCCATCCGAGGGCAAAGTTCTGCTCTCAGTGACTGGGTGAGGGAAAACCAGGAAGATCATGCGGCTGAGCTGAGAAGGTAATTTGAGGCTTCAAATATTGTTGTGTTTCTGCTCCTCTCTACCTGCTGCCCAGGCCCCTCACACTGTGTTAGCAGTTTTGAATTGCAGACACTGGAAAGTAGACCAAAAGGTGGGAAGGGGGAGGGGCTGATAACTGTGTATGGGCAGAGGGGCTGATAACCGTGCGTGTGTGTGTGGGCAGAGGAGCTGATAACTGTGTGTGTTTGTGTGTGTTTGTCTGGGAAGAGGGGGTAATTACTCTGTGTTTGTGTGTGGGCAGAAGGGCTGATTACTCTGTGTGTGCGTGTGTGTGTGTATGTGCTTGCGTGTGTGTGAGCAGAAGGGCTGATTACAATTGGTGAGGCATCCTCAAAAACCTCCTTGAAACATACCTCTTTGACTGCATCCTCCTCTATCTCCACTCCTCCTGCTTGGATATGTTAGAGGTACTTATTCTTGACAACGGCCATTAAAGAAGTGTCTGGAAAAGCTCCAATAACAACCATTAGGGCCATAACATTAACTCTGTTGCAGGGCCTAAAGTGGCAAGTCCTGGAGTTGCACATGTGCTCAAAATATTTCTGGAATTTTGAACAACAGGTGTTTCCAGATTTTGGAGTTTCAGATTTGAGGTGTTACTGTGTAATAATAGAAAATCAAGGGTAGAAGGGTGAGAGGAACTTAAAACAAAAACTTACATGAGAGGAAAAGTACCAAGAAAGCTGATAGGACTAAAGGCTGACAAATTCCCTAGACCTGACGGCCTGCATCTTAGGGTCTTAAAAGATTTTGAGGAGGCTTGACAAGGTAGATGCTGAGAGATGTATCCCATCATGGGGGAATCTAGAACCAGGGGCACAGTTCCAGAATAAGGATCCTCCCATTTAAGACTGAAATGAGGAGGAATTTCTTTTCTCAAAATGTCATTGGAATTCTCTACCGCAGAGAACAGTGGAGGCTGGATATTTGAATATGTACAAGGATGAGTTAGACATATTTCTGATGTGCAAGGGAGTCAAGTGTTTTGGGGGGTAGGCAGGAAAGTGGAGTTGAGGACATGATCTTATTGAATGGCAGAACAGGATAGAGGGCCAAATGACTCACTCCTGCTCCTACAGCTTTTGTTCTTACGTAGGAAAGATCTCATTAAATCTCTAAAGGAGAAGATATATCTAACCACAATTTCTATATTTAGCATTTCCATCCATTCATCAAAATCATTTATTAAAATCAAGAACAGCCAGGCTGCCGGGAAACCTCTGGGGCATTTTACTGTTCATATTTGTCCAATTAAGATGTATTGCTATTGATCACTGCTGTTTATTTTAGTTTCTATTATCCATGACCCAATTTTTAACATCTCACTTAATTACAAAAGCCTTTAATTTAACCATAAGTCTTAAGCGGGACCCATTAACAAATGTCTTTTGAATGTCTAAATATATGAGGTTCACTGATTCTGTTGTATCCACAAGGAATTTGAACAAATCATGAGTACAAAGTATTTTTGTAAACTCATATAGCTTGGAATTGATTCATTTCTCTCTTTAAATATATTTAAATATCTTCCCTTTATATAAATTATAGTATTTTTCCTACATTAAGTTAGTAGAACATGCTACTAATTTCTTTCAATCTGGAAAAAAAACTATTTGCCATCCTTCCTCTTGCTACTTCTGTAGAAAAATAAATTGTACATAATTTTAGCTGCTGTTCCAATTCTCAGCCCCATTTTGCTCTTATCTCCTTACGCATTTTTAGATACTTTCATCTGCTGCTCTTTTAATAAATATCCAAACATTTCAATAGAGACCTCAGTTCATCTTTATTTTTCCACCTCAAATAATCCACCCCCTTGACTAATAAGAACATATCTCTGTTTTGCTGGTGCAAATGAAACATTTATTTTCTTCTCTCACAGTCTCATCTCAATGCTTACTGGGACCCATTTGATCTTTAATACTTAGCTTGTTAAGAACATTTTCAAAATGCCTTTACATTCCCCAAAGCATCCCAGCAATTTATCTTTCCAATTTTCTCTTTTCATCTTGTATTTACTTTTTACAAAACAGTTTTTAATTTAGCACTTCTGATAGGATCTCCCTGTGTCCTTAAATCTTTCAGACATTTCTGTTTGAGCTTTGCATGTTACCCTTTTCAGATTGACATTATGCTCAGAAATGAGCACGCTTCTTAAGTACTGGCTTACATGCTTAAATTATTGAATAAGCTTTGTTTGGTCCTTTATTTGTCTTCTTTCTGAAGGTACTCTTGGGGTAAGAATGCCTGAATGCTAGCAGCAATGAGGTGCCTGACACAAGGTCACTTTTTTTTCATCTTTGGGCTTAGACACTGGCCAGAAAAATTAAGCCCCAGGTTATTGGGGAAAACTTTTAGCCCCTGATGAGGTTGGGAATAGAAGCGGGCAGGCACAGAATTTCATGTTGCTGACGAGCATGCCAGTTCCCTGGGTCCATCCTTCTCCTGGGCCATTTTCACAGAGGCAGGATGGAGAGGTTGGGGGGAAGAGGGTTGTTGGCAAGGTTACCTATCCTCAAGTGGTGGATACCCAGCTGATCTGTTTAAAGGCCTATTAAGGGCTTTTGTCAGAGGTAGGCTGGGGCTTTCCTGTCTCGTCCCATGTCCCTGATGGTGGCAGAGGACAGCTCTGGAGGTGGCCTTTTGGCAACAGAGCGAGGAAAAGCTGGGGTGGGGGGCAGTGCTCCAAGCAGGCTTAGAGGCCCTCGCCATCTGCCTCAGTTCAGCTGTAGCCACAGACCACCCTGAGAAGGTGCAAAAGTCTTCTTTTATTTTAAGCTTGAAAAGGTTGGAGAGATGGCACCTCCATTTTAGGGCCTCCTCTCCTTCACTTACCTGCTAAGGCATCCTCCCGCTGCTTCTAAGCTGGAGGACCTTCCATTGGCACTCCAGCTTCAGAAGCCCACCCAACATCCTCAGTCAATGAGCCTGTACTCTAGCCACTAATTTGTCAATTCAGGGAAAATCACATGTGAGTGACTGTTCCCCACACACTGCAGACCTCTGACCCCATTTGAGTTTGACGGTGGGTTCCTGAAGCCTGCAAGGAATATCCTGCCCTTTATGTCTGAAATCCTTTTGTCTTTTAAAGGTCATAAGCTATTTATTGGTTAACATCTCAGTAAAATAAAAAAAAAATACTTTAATTTGAGAAAATCACTGCAAGATTGAGAAATAGCATGAAGAGAGTGATTGTAAGCATTGTGGAAAGAAAGAGGAGCATGAATACAGTGCAGATGTGGAAAGAGCAACAGAGAACATCACAAAACAACCAGACTGAAAAAGTGAACAAGTGACAGCACCACTGAGGAGCAGGAGCTGAGCCTGAGGAAACTAATCTTGTGATCAATAGTAAGTATTAAGATAAGAATTTAAGATAACGGATGGGAATAATTAAACCAGGTTTAAAAAGTGTGAGGTTTTAAATTTTAAATATTAAGTTTTCAGTTCTATATCTGATAAGCTTAGATAGTCTAATAAATAGAGACATGGCAAGGCACTACAACACTATCAAATGCACATCCTGTGCAATGTGGGAACCCTAGGGTGCTTCTTGTGTCTTGATCAACCACATGGGCAGGAAGTGTTGTCAGCTGGAGGAGCTCCAGCTTTTGGAGGTTGAGCAGCAGCTGGCACCAGTGTGGTGCACCCATGAGGCTGAGAACTATGTAAAGAGCCTGTTTCAGGAGTTGAACACCCTGCAGCTTAAAAATGTGCAGGCGGAGAGGGACTGGATGATGGCTACACAAACAAGGAAGGCCATATAGGTAGTGCTAAAGTCCCCTGAGTGAATCCTGCTCTCCATCAGACCTTCTAGGGTGGGAATTTACTGTCCTTACCCATTTTGGCCTATAAGTGGCTCCAGTCCTACTGCAATGTGTTTGACTCTTAACTACCCTTTAAAATGGCTTAACAAGGTACTCAGTTATATCAAATGACTACAGAAAGGTTGAAAAGAATAAAATTGGATGGATCACCTGGCATTGACCTAGGCACTGGAAATTTCAAAGAA